>NC_089202.1:9259962-9472290 GCF_963930695.1 Labrus bergylta | reverse complement strand
TTTTCCATCCAACTGTGGCCATGTTCTTGCTCATGTTGGATCGAAGTTGGGTCCCTCTAAATAATTTAACAAAGGATGTGGTCTAGACCAGCACTTTAAATACGGGTCATCATATACATTTTGTTGTCATTTGGAGATATATGATGAAAAGTTGATTGATTTTAAAAGTATGCATGATAATGATTTTTGACTTTGTATTCTCCCATTTCAACCATGACAGAGATTTAAAAAAAAAAACTGCAAGCATTTACTGTACAGTAAGAGAACTCAAGATGTACTTACTTATCATTGCAATGGAAACAGAGTTGGCTGTGTAAGAATATTTTTCATAGCCGGCCATTTCAATCCTGAAATGAAAAGGTCCCTGGTCACTTTGTTGGATGGGGTCAATCTTCAGAGAACAGTTCTTTTGTCTGACGTCTCCCAGCAGCTCTGTTCGGCCCCGATACTGCTCAATGACTTTAGACTGAACCGGGTGATTGATGGGATGGTGTGTCTGATTGGTCCACATCCCTGTCAATTCAGTGAGAGTCCTCCCTGGATCTGGGTAGTCAAATGTACAGGGGATCACCACACAGGATCCAAGGAGACCTTTAACTGAGGAAGGGACCGTAGCTGTCCAAGAGGAGGCTTCAGTTTGAACAGCTGTAAGAAAAAGAAAAAGAAACAAACTTCTACTAGCACAATCCCTCTTCTACTAGCACAATCCCTCTTGCACAAATGATTAATCTCTTTGTCTGAACAATAATTCAATAATAAGAAAAACATCTGAGTGTTAAATGAACTACAAGTGAACTGTGAAATATTGTATAGCTGGATTTAAAAGGGTAGTGAACATACCTTGAAAGCAAAGCAACACAAAAAGTAGAGAGCATTTTGAAGAAGCCATCCTCCTGGGATCTGATCGCAGCTAAAGTGACAGATATTATATATAAGCTTGTGCTGTGTTGCTGTCATTTCCTCTAGTGACAAATCGGTTGTCTAGTTTCCATTTTCCATTTTTAATGTATAATTTTGTTTGCGTGTATGTCATTTCAAGTTATATTGCCATAAACTGATGTTAAAAAGTATAATTTTCTATATTTTTGTAACTGAGTTTTGATTGAATCTTTTTTGCATATTGGCTCTTTTAGCCAAATAGCTGCTTCCATCTCCTTTGTTGGATGTTAATAAGGTATTTAATTTTTTACCTGAATCATTACTTCTTCAATTTAAATTTGATAATGTATTTTATCCCACTTCATGAATCCCTGACTCTTTGAGCTTATCACCATCAACCGTCACCTCATACCCCTCATATCACAGTTTGTGATATGAAGTACAAAAGGCCTTCCTAATGGCTCCTTTAAGTATTCATTTAATGCCCATCCATGGGAAGCAGTATAGCCCAATTGAATTGCTATTGAAAACTTCTAATGGGCCAGTTGTAGGTTTTAATCTTGGAAGTTATTTTATGAAGCTCTAATGACTGAAACTCTGTTCTAAACATGAAAGGTTTCAATTTTCAAAACAGTTTGTAAATTAACGACAAAGGAAAAACGTGTTGAGTTTTGCTTTTAAATTACAGTTTATTATGTGCATGTAAAGAGTGTATTTTTGTCTGTGCTTTTGCTCAACAAAAACAAGAGGAAGTAGCAGTCACAAACCTTAGAGCACACAAGTTAAAAAACAAGTGAACAATCACCTACTTTTACACAACTGTCACAAAGGTTAAAACAGTACCAGCCTGAGGAATTTATGCAGTAACCAATAAGCTGGCTCAGTCACATGTGAGTTGTACTTTTTTTCATCAGCAAAAGAAAATCCTTTAAAGCAATGCGATAAGACATAATGCAAGGGTTTGAGATAATGAAACATTTTAC
Organism: Labrus bergylta; assembly: GCF_963930695.1. NCBI lineage: Eukaryota > Metazoa > Chordata > Actinopteri > Labriformes > Labridae > Labrus > Labrus bergylta. Next base: position 9,470,428 of record NC_089202.1, on the reverse strand, counting down.
TGACCAGCAAGTGCTCCTTATTATAATCTGTGGTCAAATGTTGTTGTTAATACAAAAACAGACAACACCAATCACTAGCACACATCAGATATTCTGTTTTGTTTAAGTTTACCTTCTGACAGGAAAAGGAACTTTACTCTGCCGCACACTGTGTTGCACATTGGAGAGAAAAAAATATTGTTCTTGCTCATTGAAGCCTGAAACTAATGACGCCTCGTGCAGTCATGGGCCATGTGTGGTGTCTGCCTGTAAAGTTATCTCCTGAACATTACTTCTGAAACCATCATAATAAAAGATGGGGCTTTTTCTTTTGCTACTGCTGATCATACCCATTTATGAAACTAAGAAAAAAAAAAACTTCTCTCGCATTTCACAAAAAAGGGTCTTATGTGGCCTCACCTCCTGTTCATGCATTCACACCTCTAGTTGTGGTTAGAGACAAAATAAGCCTTGCAGAGGGGCTCTAACAGCATCACAGCATGTGAGTGTTGTTTCCCCTCCGAGCGTCACAACTGAGAGGATCTTCTTTCTAATTTGTATTTTTTACACAGTAATTCATTTTCCCATTCATGGGCCCTGATCTCCAACAAAAGCAGGGTTCAGCATTCCACCCATGTTTGGATAGCAACTGTCACCATCTTGAAGAGCCAAATCTAAGTAACGAATGCTGCGGGTGATGTTGGCCTTCTTCTTCATAAAACTCTGCTTTCTTTTTACTTTACAGATGTCCTCGTCACATCGTGTCAGGACGTCCTCCAGCTTGACTTTGTCCTCTTTCTGGCGACCCCAGGAAAGTCTCCTGGGAGTGGTCGTAGTGAAGCCGGTGGATGCAGAGTTACCCATGATGGAAAATGTGCCTGAATTAGGATCTATCTGTTAGAAAAAAAGGGGAAGGTACCAAAAGAAGGACTGTTAGCAATCAGAAAATCACTGAAAAATCAAACTGTAGACAGCATGCTAAAAGTTTTTACTTGATAACTGTAGCAGTCAGAGAGTTTCTTCTGTTTGCTGGTAAGGTCCAACGTTGAATAAGGCGTGAGCAGGATTCTCATTTTTAAAGACAGTTCTGGAGGTCTGACCTCATCTGTCATCAAAGGAGCACGTACCTGATAATATCTTTGTTGAAGGGATTAAGGATCGCAGGAACAATACAAGTTAATCACTTCGGTTTTTATCAATCAGTCCGTCAATCAAGCACTGTTCCTGCAATCACAAAGACAGTCATTACCCACATTTACATTTCAACTTGTTAAAAGTTGTCATAGGTAGTGTAAAGTAGGCTGACTTATTAAGCATCAGTGTTTGATTTTGATGTCTTTGGTTTCAGGTGTCAATAGAAAAAAAAAAAGATAGCATTATCCTCTTTTTGATTTTGTTGAGAGGAGCTAACCTCAACATTTTGAGTAGCCACATTCAGCACAAAGACAACACAACCTCATTAATCATTTTCTTATCCATCTGTGTTCAATCTTATCAGCAATCCCAGCGCTAATACACCATTTTAGTTTGGTGTTCTCCTGATTACTTGAACCTCCCAGTTTGAAGATTGTTTTTGAATAGAATTACTCATTTTGTTAATTGTAAATAGCTATACTGAAATTGAATGTCTTTGTCATCTTTAAAGCTAAATCCTCATGTTTATCTATCCTTATACATTTTGTTTCATGTTACTTTTTTGGCTCCATCAGATGATACTGAGAAGTGATTGCTATTGAAAACTTAGTCATGCACCAACAACTGCTCAGACTTTTACATTTGGTCAGCTCCTTTTACAACCTGAGCCTTCAGCTATTTATTTGTTTTTGAAAACCGAGAGTTTCTTGAACTTTGTATAACCCAATAGACTCAGTGTGTTTCCTCTCCTTGTTTCACTCACACTCAGCGAAGTCAAAAGGCACCACCATGTGGTGAACATAACCCAACAGCAATAAGTCTATATGGTCCAAACAAGGTTTCTGAAATATCATCAACATAGGTCAACACAGACATTTTTAAGTGTTTCTGGTATGCTAGTCGATTCTCAAAGTATCCTCAATGATGAAGGTTTTTACTCATTAATCATTCAATGATCAATTAATCCAATCCTGTAGCAGAAAATCACCCACTGAGACTAAATCTATCCATTGAGAATAAAAAAGAAAATCAAAGGCTATCTAGCCTCATTTAATACTACATTTCTGAAATCAGTTATTGTTGTTCTACAAACATAATAATGAACCCTTGCTCAGGTTAAAGGTCACTCAATACTTTTTATGTTGATATCTAAATTCATGTAGTGATGTGTAGATTATCCAAAACAGCAAAAAAGGAGCACACTCAACAGTAAATAATATTACACACGCACTACCGCAACAAGACTAAAAAAGAGACCGAAAAGTAGACACACTAACTGTCCTTCAAGTTTCCTTTATCTGGGTAAGAGCAGCGTACAAAACCACAATGGACATGTTTCAGCACTTCATCAGCGTCGCATGCAAGGGAACTTGAAGGATATTTTGTGTGCTGACTTTTCTGTCTCTAGGTATATATAACTGCCTAGCTGTTTCTTTTTGTGACTGTTTCCTTCTTTGTCTCCTTATTTTTACCTTTAGGGGGTTTAGAGAAGATGAGATGGATGGGGAGGACTAATATGATGCTTCAATTCTAACAAAAAAAGGTAAATATCAAGTGCCACTATCAGATACATTAAAGTTATTCTGTTTATTCTGTATCATCTTCTGCTAAACAACAACTCTTAATAGAAATTGATGTTTAAAATGAAGGTATAGAACCTAGTCATTTTTATTGATTCTTTACATAGACATCATTCTCATTCTATTTATTTTCCTGGTTCATGTATGATTATTATTGTCCAGAACGTATGAAAAAATTGACAATAAAGATGACTTTGACTTGATAAATGATGTAAAGTGTTTTCCTTAATGAAAAAAGCCCTGGATTTTCAGAAGCTTTCACACTTGTTAATGATGGAGTTTTAGTAACATTGACAGATATTGATAGGCCACAATATGACTCTGTTTTACATGATAAGAAAACCATTTGAAAATACGATAAATGATAAACAACTAGTTTTCTTCAGACACACAATCTCAATATATTCACACAACCAGTCAGTTTATTGCAATTATAGAAAATCTGACACATTTCCATCGACTGTCATTTTTGTAGAATTAACTGCACTGTGTTTTTCAACAATATATGTGTTGATTTCCAGGATGCTAAACGTTGAGTTTTATTTTCTAATTTTTCATTTACAACTGAAAGTATCTTAGAAAAAGGAATTCTTTCAAATTTGGTTATAAATCTGCTTCTTATTGTCACAGATAGTAAAAAAAACAACAACTATATTTTAAAGAATACTAACACACACATCTTGAAACTTATTAAGATTAAAGATTAAATTTAAAAAATGAATCCTCAACACTTTTTTTTTCTGATCCCTTCTTTAAAATGTATTCAAAATCTAGATTGCAAAGTTATTTTATCACATTCTCACATTGGTGAAAAGGTTTTAAACAGTTCTGATTAAATACACAAAACAGAAAGTCGTGGCAATGAAGGCTTTATTGATAAAATGAGGAAACCAAACACAATGTCTCTGACATCACAAGTCAGTACATTTGGAGTTACAGTTTTTCTCAGTCGCTTTGGTACATTTCTCGAATCATCCTTGACATTTGCAAAACAGTAAGTGCATTTCTCAAAACAATTCTTACAAATAGCAAAACACCATGGACTACCTGCAAAAGCCAGTCTCTTGCTCAAAATCCTTAGTTCATCTCTCAAAAGTAAATATCTGTGTCAATGAACATGTCAGTGTCATCAGAATGACAAGTCCTTGTGTCATTGTGTACGGGTAAGACAGTCAAATTGCTTAGTCATGTCAATATAACAGTGTACTCTGGAGGGGTGTTCTGATATAAACTATGGCTAAAGTTCTGATGACAATTATTGTAAATTGTAAGTTACACCTTAGTGTATGTGGGAGATTGATTGCAAGAGCCTGGACAAGATTCACATTTACACTTTTACTGTTTGTACTGTTATTTGTTGACAGACCATGTCATTGCGATACAGAAAGGAAAAGACAGCACTGCATAGCACAAAGAAAAAAACAAAAAAACAAAAGTAGAAATGTGAACATAGGACAATCTCCTTAGGGAAAACTGTACATGCTTCACACACTTCCCTTCGTTAGAGAAAGTCAAGATTCACCTGGGAGCAATTTACCAATTCAGGACAGATTTAGAAAACAAGTCTAATGGAAATGTATAGAAATAAGCTTGACATATTATGACAACTTGTTCAACTATTTTGCATGTAAAGACTTATGCGATGAACTAATGCCTAAATGTTGTGGGGGGTGAGACTATTCAACAGAGACCCATTATAATACATTTTGATCAACATGACATAAGCAATTGATAATGTAGGAAACAGCAGAGAATTGTACATAATCATTTGCATGGATGTACCAAAGCATTTGCAACTTGTTCAAAGAAATGAGAAACTGCTTTTTTTAATGTGCACAAGTGACACAATGATGTGAAGATTGAACAAGTAGTTTTGAGAATTTAAATTCTGATCTGAGAAATGTACCAAAGCGACTGAGAAAAACTGTAATGTAAAAAACAAACACTTGGGTGTTCTCAATAAAACAAGCAAGCAAACATGAAGGACTATTAGTGCAGTAACATACAAGCCCAAAGGGATATCTTTAAGCCTATTCATACACACATTGTGTATATATAGTTTTGTCCCCCTTGTGGCCAAAGCAGTTTTACATTTACTTGAAAAGATTAATGATTGTTAAATGCAATAGTAAGACAACAGCTGTTGTGCTTCGATAGATAGATAGCTAGATAGATAGATACTTTGTTGTTCCTGAGGGAAATTCAAAGCTTATTTCTGAGGTTCCTTTTCTCACTTCCCACCGTCAGTCCTGACTCTAATTAGACCAAAGGAAGAACAAGGAGGGAGAAAAAGGAGAACTGATGAAAACACAATGAAAGTTTGAACATAAATACATGCCTGATTTTATCAAAAACACCAACAAAAATAACTGTCACGTCTGCATGGGTCACTTGAATATAACAAATTAAAATAAATCTATTTGTAAAATTCAATTCCCTTACAGCTTACAGTAATTACTACTGTTTGTTCTATGAATAAGTAATTCCTCACAGACTTTTTCTAAATATTCCAGACAGTTTAAGACCTTGAATAACAAGTATTTCTATGCTTTCTCATGCTACCAAACTACAAATAATTACAAGTTTCTCTCACCTGCGAGACAGTCTGGAGAGCCGGTTCCACATACTAAATTTGAGTAATAAACACATAAATATCATTATCATAAAACTAAAAGAATCTCAATTAAACATCAGCTTAGCACTACGGATCAATTGTGCATTGAAACACGTTTTCACTCACCTGCCTTCCTGAGATTGCAGCTCTACAATGCGGCTCCTCAAGAAGACAAAAAAAATATTGCGTTACTGATGTTCACCATTAAACTTAAAATAATACAGAATATAACCTAGTTAAACATTAAGAACTGTGTTCCTTACTGGATGTCCTTAATTAACTCACTTGTACTTTTTCACAATGAGAATGATGAACACCGCAAAGATCAGAGCTGTACCAATTGCAGCCACAGTGGGAATGATAATGTGGTTGTAGTTTTCTGTACCTGCAAAAAGACAGAATTTCTTGTGTCACAAATTAGAAAAGTTAAACATCTGGTCTGTATCAGTCAAAAAAAGGACACCTTCAAATATATCTTAAGGTCATGGTGTACCACTCTAATTAATGCATCATGACTTTTACAAAAAGTTTGGTTGCAGCAGTAAGAAGAACTAAAAGTTCTTACGTTTTACATAGAGTGTCAGTGTTTTAGATGATGTTCTGCCTCCATTAAAAGTGGATGTGCAGGTGACATCACTGTGATCATCCTCGTCTTTAGGAATGAATGTTAGGATGGACTGCATCTCCCAGTTTCCTGCATGGATTTCTCTGTTGACCTCAGTGATCCCATCTGCAGTGCCCCTGCTCCATGTGAGTTTAGGGGCCCGAGAGGGGCAGGTATGAAGGACTGTACAGGTGAGAACGAAGGGGAGTCCTTGAACGGCAGATTTTAGGTGAGTCAGTTTGGGTTTTGGAGGATCAGCTGTGAATGAAAAAATGCAGATAAAGTTTGAGGCAGATCATTGTGACATAAAAAGTTGCTATTGGTTGGTTAAAATCTTGAGAACATACGGAGCATTTTCAGATCGACACATTGCTCGACAAAAGAGAACTTCTCCAGTGTACCAGTCTCTTTTGGTGTAAGTTCAATCCGGAAACAGAAAGGGCCGCTGTCATGATCTTTGATTTCAATTATTTCTAAGGTGCAGTTGCTCTGACCCAGATGTCCCAACAACTTTGTGCGTCCCTTAAAATTGTCTAAAACTAGCGTGTTATCCTCGTGATAGATGCGCTGATCTCTTTGGTTTGAAATATGCCAGATCCCTCTGAGTCTGGAGGTAGGCAGGTTTCCTTCAGGATGGGTGAACGAACAGGGAATCACAACACAGGATGAAACCAGAGCATCAAGGCTTCTCACAACACTGGCCCTCCATTCTCCAGCAATCACAGGGCTGACGAAGGCTGAGAGAGAAATAATGGAAGAAGGAACAAAATCAGTAACCTTCAGGAGGTGTTTTCATTGATACTTGTGTGAGATGTATAATAGGATTTAGATTTAAAAGGGGTGACTTTTTTATGGTACCTGCCAAAAGCAGACCAAACATCATCATCTTTCTGTCTTTGTCCATAGTGCTCTGAGGTTTCCTTGGTGTGATACACTGTGGAGTTTATTGAAAGGAAAAACACAAGAAGTGATAAGAAATGACACACAAGACCACTCAAAAAATACAATATTTCACTTAAAAGTTCATCTACATTTACTTGTACTTATATGAAAAACACTTATACACTCATACACAATATATTACAAATCAAGAAGATACATTGTTCATTATAAAGGCCGACAACTAATTTTTTTGGTCAATTCTAATTAAAAGCAAGACAAATAAACACATTTAAAAAATAAATAAAGTCAGCTTGAAATCAATAAAGGTACAGTAAGTAACCAAAACACAGTATTTACCCAAAGTATCCAAAACTCCAAACCAATTCAAAAACAAAATGTATACAAAGTGTAAAAAGTGTAATCAGAATCATACCTGATCCGGCGGCTGATCACAGCTGTGGGTTTATAACTTTGAGTTTAGTTTGTTAAGAAGTGAACTGTGGGGTTAACAGAAGGCAGTGAAGCCAAAAAAACAAAAAAGGAAACAAAGTCACACTTAGTATTTCTTAGTATTGTGTGAAAGTCACGTGTTGAGGCAGTGACAGAACATTTAAGCGTGGGCCAGACCGCACCCTAATGGTGTGAAAAGCATTGGGTGGTCTCTCTCTCTTTCTGCATGAGAATACAATCATTTCTGTTCGCAATAAATGTGACAAATGAATGTGTTAAAAGAATGTGTTAAAATAATGTGTTAAAAGCCTCAAGCCTGTTATCTATCACAACTGCAACATGCAATAAAATGAAATTTGTATTAAAAAGTTTTTTTTTAAATTATAAGAGGTGAAAAGTAAGGATCAGGGGGTTGGGGGGGGGGTTAGGGTTACAGTCATTGAAGTATTCTTACACAACAAAAATTATCATTTAAAACATTTCAGGCAGGTTAGCTAAACACTTATCAGTTGATTTGGCATTTTTGTGCCCTACTCCTCTATTGTCTTTTTATACTGATTACTTTTTTACACTGTGTGTGAGGCTATGTGGCTGATAAATCTGCAGGCAACGTTTGCAGTTTTGAATATAACCCTGATTATCAACTGTGCCTTATTAGACACTCATCTGGTGATGCAATACAGGCAACACACTTTAAATAGGTTTAGGGCAGTCATCCAGGTATTGTCCTATGCATATCAGTACAACATCATCTCATTTCAACATTGCCCAAAGTTATAGCCCATCAGCAGCCTCAGAGCTGGTTCCCCTGCTTATTTCCTCATTAATGATACTATAAAAAAAGTTATTTGCTGGATATGAATGTAAAATGAATACTGATGCCTCTTTATGAACTACAAAAGCAAATGAGAAGCCACTGTTGCAGGGCATCAGTGTAAGTGAGTAACAGCACACGAATGACATGTTTGATTCTATACCTGATTTTTCATCCCTGGCTGGAACCAGTAAACTCCATACTTTTTTTCTTTTTGCATTGTTGGTTTAAGGGTTAAGAACAGAGTAGCAGCAAAGTGTTTTTTGATCAGAGAAATGTGAAAGTGAACGTGAATATGAATATGAACAGACAGGCTCCTGCTGACAGGACAATTTGACAATTTTCAGAGCTTTGCACTTCAAGTCTGAACATGCTATCACAATAGCAGAGTCTGAGATGTAACCTTGAGGTAGCTCATACTGAAACTTTTTTCTTTTGACATAACCAACACACAAAACCAAGTAAAAGATTGCATCTTAAGAAATAGGAATAATGAGTAATGTGTGTAGACTGTTTATTTTCTGGTTATAATAATATAGAGGATGTCTTGCTCTGTAGCTAGGTAGTGTGCTTCTGCAAAAAGGTCTGCAAAAGGTCTTCAAAAAGCTGCTAGAGGCAGTTGCTCATTAAGAGGCTGGGTCTATCCCCCTAACATGACTAAGCTGCTAAATACACACAGCTAATCTTGCTCAGGAACATAATAACATTTGTTAAAAAAATGGTTCAATAGTTCCAATGCACTATTTCACGGCAAAACATTGATGCTGTTACCGTATGGCAAACAGACGGTGCCCTATTGATTTTTCTCACCCCTGACCTTTACATGTTCAGTTCACTGCACCTTTGAGGTGTCTCCTCTCTCAAATGTAAGCTAAAAGTCAGCACTCTATCCACCAAAGTCCTAGTTTCATTTAAAATCCAATTTGCTAGAGTAGAACAGAACAAATGCAAAAAAATATGCACCAATAGTTTCTGACTTCACTGTAAAATGAATGATACAATGAACAATGCATTTACATTATCTCATTTTTTCAAGTTATCTTCAAACCACCCTCCTCTTGATGGACCCAGCACATAAATGCGTACTCATGCACGCGAACTGTGAACACACGTAGCCCTTCAAACCCTTAAAATACAGTGTAACAATGTTTCAATATGTCATTAGTTCCTTGCTTCTGTTCTCTCGTGTTTGTGCTGTCTTAAATGTTAACACATCTTGTGACATCCCCGCAAAGTACTGCTCTTGTCAGGTCTCTCACTTGTCCTGTACTGTTCTGCATCACTAAATTAAAAATCTAATTTTGCTTGCACTTTTTTTTGTTTCCACCAAAAGTCTCATATTTAAAATGCATGCAGGCAAACATAGTAAAGATATTCTGTATGTCTGTATGTCATACACACAAAGAAGAGAACCACTCCTTACTTCCTTTTCCTTGACACTACTTGTACCGTCCCCGACACTTCTGTTTTCTCACCCACACAGAGATACTAAAAGATGGTTTCTAATTTCAACTGTAGTTCCCTTTTTCACATCTAGAGCTCATGTTAGCGTTTCATGACATGACTGCTGAATAGCTCACCAAAAGTCATTCTGAAGACACCGATTTCTTTCAAAAACAACTCTGAACAGACAGACAGACAGACAGTAGCTTCATCAGGTAAGTCTTCATAAGAACTGAATCAAACTTTTACTGTGGTTCAACAGCACACCTTGTGTCTTCTATCTTTCTTTGAATAATTCATTTTGAAAGTTAACAGTAAATAATGTTGTTGAGGTTTAAGCAATTCCACACATTGGTGATTTGGTTTGATATTGGCTCCAAAAAGTTTTTTCCTCAAAGTTATGAGTAATGTATTACTTCAAAGTGCAGTGTCCCTTTGTTGGAAAGAAATAGTATAATGAATTGAAAAGAGAGTGCAGGAAGTTCATCCAGAAAACTGTTTTTTTTTTCGTTTAGGCAAAAATGTGTCTGATAATTATGTGTTGTTCCAGATGTGTACATAAGCTCCATGAGGACATTAACAATGCCAGTATTTGTTGCATCAATTAACAACCTATTGTGTGGCAAGATATGTGGAGTTTAAAATGCAGAATGTTTCTAATTAGCATGAACTATGTGATTTAATTACTTTATTTAATTCAAATATCCCACAGCATATCACACCACCCAAACCTCAGAGGACTATGGACATAGACACACAGATGATGTTAATGGGTCTGCTTTTGGCAGGTATAACAATATTTTAGTTTTTCTGCTGCATTCCTATTTACAAAAATAACAACATACAGATAAGTTGTCTCTTTTGTTAAAACTGATGTTTTTTCTCTCTCTCAGCCTTCGTCAGCCCTGTGATTGCTGGAGAATGGAGGGCCAGTGTTGTGAGAAGCCTTGATGCTCTGGTTTCATCCTGTGTTGTGATTCCCTGTTCGTTCACCCATCCTGAAGGAAACCTGCCTACCTCCAGACTCAGAGGGATCTGGCATATTTCAAACCAAAGAGATCAGCGCATCTATCACGAGGATAACACGCTAGTTTTAGACAATTTTAAGGGACGCACAAAGTTGTTGGGACATCTGGGTCAGAGCAACTGCACCTTAGAAATAATTGAAATCAAAGATCATGACAGCGGCCCTTTCTGTTTCCGGATTGAACTTACACCAAAAGAGACTGGTACACTGGAGAAGTTCTCTTTTGTCGAGCAATGTGTCGATCTGAAAATGCTCCGTATGTTCTCAAGATTTTAACCAACCAATAGCAACTTTTTATGTCACAATGATCTGCCTCAAACTTTATCTGCATTTTTTAATTCACAGCTGATCCTCCAAAACTCAAACTGACTCACCTAAAACCTGCCGTTCAAGGACACCCCTTCATTCTCACCTGTACAGTCCTTCATACCTGCCCCTCTCGGGCCCCTAAACTCACATGGAGCAGGGGCACTGCAGATGGAATCGCTGAGGTCAACAGAGAAATCCATGCAGGAAACTGGGAGATGCAGTCCATCCTAACGTTCATTCCTGAAGACGAGGATGATCACAGTGATGTCACCTGCACATCCACTTTTAATGGAGGCAGAACATCATCTGAAACACTGACACTTTATGTAAAACGTGAGTTGCTGTTGATTTATACACCTATTTGTCCTTTTTCTAAGATGTTTTATGTGATGTTTCCATTACACAAAGAAGTTCCCATAATTCTGTCTGTTCGCAGGAAGAGAAAACTATAACCACATCATCATTCCCACAGTGGTAGGGATTGGTACAGCTGTGATCTTTGCATTCTTTTGTCTTTTCATGGTGAAAAAATATAAGTGAGTATGCAATACTCTGACATTCACTCCAAAGGATGTTCGCATTAAAAAACACATGGCACTGAATAATTTCTGTCTGTTTTAGGGCTCGCATTGCAGAACTTCAAAGTCAGGATGGCAAGTAAGAATGTTTGGAAATAACCTTTATTTATTTTGCCACTCTAGCTTATCAAGTTTTGTAATTTCCCCCTTTTGTTCATAATCTTATCTTCTTAATCATTTAGCGTTTGGAACCGGCTGTCCAGGCTGTCACACAGGTGAGATGACACTTAAAGCCTGTGTTCCTTCTGCTTCTGGTTCATTTTGCACATTGTAAAATTGGCAGATTACTGTTAATTAAGTACATTTTTATCAGTGATTGTATTTATGTTTTGTTTAATCTGTGAAATCTTCAGGATACGTTCCAATGGCCCAGGACCATCTCAATCCGAACAAAGGCAAGATAATGTTTATTTTGGGCTCTTTTTACAAGTGCAGAAGCATCAATAGTGACTAATTCAGTAAATTCCCTTTACTTAGGCAAACACAATGATGCTTGGCCAAGCAGTAATTTGCATGTACAGAAGCTTGCCTGTTAGTTTTAAGATAAGATTGAAGCATTTATTTTTATTCCTGTTCAAATTTGCATGGTTTCTGTTCTCCTTTTTTTGCAGAAGGTCAATGTGGAGCAGATTTTCGAGGTATGAGTTTTGCAAGATTTTCATCAACATTTGGTTTTCACAGTAAAACCTCCTTGTTGATTTCACAGTTACATCTAAATTAAACTTTGAGAACGGAAACTAGCATGCGCCTATTTTACACATTAAAATGTTAGTGCTACTTTTTCTTTTGTGAACAGGAGGAGGCCTCAAGTGGACATGGTGAATCAGATGTAAGGTTTTTTTTTCATTACTGCTACTCCTGTTTTGTTTTTACAATTCAATACATCCAAGCTGTTTTTATCTTATTGTTGTAGAGCACTTTGTAACCTGTTTAAGTCATTTCTATTATCATAATTTTTATAGCGTTTTCAAGTTGAAAAACGTATAACTGTTTATTTTCCTCAACTGTGAAATGACATCAAATTTAAAACACAGGCCAGGTGATGTGAATTCAAAATCCTCCTGCTCCAACCAAAAAGTCTCTAAGCCTCGTTTCCCGTCCCCCAAAAGGTGCTTCTCCTTAACCTTGCTTGTGAATAATATGTTATACATTTAATAAAGTTGTAGAACACAATCTTATTCTTTTCTATCTTCTTCTTGTTGCTAATGGAACTCAGCCAGCGGAAATCGTGCAATGACAAGGTAACAACATCTCCATAATTACTGCCAATACCACACAGGGCCTTCACTCAACATCTGTGATAACACTGATCTTACTCTCTTACAGGGCTTTGACGATGGTGACGATTACATGAACACTGAAGATCTCAACGTCTATGGAAACCTGTGAAATATAGCCCCCTAAGAATGATCAAAAACACACAAACAATTCTCATCATGCTCATAATCACGCTTTTTAAGATGGCTGTTTTATTATGCATGGTCATCAATGTTGAATACTGTCACTGATGATTTTATTGTTTTAATTGGAATTTATTGGTCTGTATTTTGTATAATTTCTGTACAATTTCATTTTTGAATGCTGTAATGATTCATGATGCCTTCTGCCTCCTGTAAATATGCCACTTAGGTTAGCTAGTGTTTGGTAAGACTTGCTATCATCGCAGGTCGTGGCACACACTGTGCCATACTGAGAATCAGTTAGGAAAAATCAAAGCCAAAGGCAAAAAATGAAGCCAACAAGTATGAACAAGAATTTAATTGAATAAAGTCCTTTTTGGAATAAAAGTTGTTTATCCATTTTTTTTATCCAGTTAATATCCAGAGTTAAAAAGATAAGATATAAGATATATTCAGATTGAAGATGCTTGCATATTATCTTGTTAAAGATAAGGTTAATGCTATCCACTTAGCATAACTTTCTTTGGGCCAAAGGTAGCAAAGCCTTCAAACTGACCCCTCACTAATGAATGCTCCTGTGAGAAGAGCTTTTAGTTGGTTATGAAAAAGATTTGAATCAATATCGATAACTCTTTATGAGCTATAAAGCAAATGAGAACATCAGCAACAAGATTATTTATTTTTGACGATGACATTTAATGTTGATGTCGCTAAGAATACCCACGAGAAGCTGTTGATGTTGTTAATACTGATAACAAATAAAACAATCTGTGCATTGCTTTTGTGCACTGCCTGTCAGCACAGTATCTTATCTGACTTTAAGCTGTTTGTTGGCACTAAACTTAGTGTTGTTTCCTCTAGATGAATTGTGGGGTAAGTGATAAACAGCATACTGCAGAATCAGCCTTATTTTTTTCTTTTCTATTTGACTAGATTGTCATGTCTCTCACTTGTCCTGTACTGCCCTGCATCACTAAATAAATACAAAAAAATGCTAACACTTTTTTTTCCTGTTTCCACCAAAGTTCTCTTATATTTTAAAACATATGCATGCAGGCAAACGTAGAAAAGATATTCTGTATGTCATGCACATAAATAACAGAACCACTCCTTTCTTCCTTTTTCTTAACACTGCTTATACTGTCGCCAACACGTCTGTTTTCTCAGCCACACAGAGATACAGACTCTCGATTCAGTGAAAGATTTCACTGTTAAACGAAACATGACAATTCAAAAGTTTCTCAAAGGAGCTGTAAGTGAATTAGTATCAAATTACTAAAGGTAGGGGACTCAAATGTAGAGGCAGAGTTAGATATGTCATGGGACTAAACTCTGTTTAGATTAAATGCATGTAGCTAGCTAATACCATTATATGCCACTAATGCCAGTAACCTTAGCCACCAAAGAGAAAAAACATTACTATAGTTAAAATATGTGTTTATAATGTTGCGCAAAGGTTTTAGAAATGCTGGACGATATAGATTTTATAATTTTTTTTAAATCAAGTTTCTAGTCTCAATGCTAAGCTAAACTAAGCTAATTGTTCAGTCATGAGATCAGTATCAGTAATCTAATGTCAAAGTATTTCTTAGCATATATATAATCCAGATTAAAAATATTCATTTACAATATGGGTGCATTGGATATTTTCAGTTAATGGACAAATGGCTTAAACATACATCTGGGACATATTGTTCCTAGAAAGAGAAATCACATCTTAATTGGGAAAAGCTGAAAAAAAACTAAACTGAGCTAGGCCTGGTAACATAATTTTTCAGCCTCTAGGTGCAAGTACAATTATTTTTGTTCTAAATGTCAAAGTATTTATTTGAATAGGGCTATAAACAATTTAGAGTAAAGTTATACAAACTTTCAAATTAAGAGCTTCGTTAATGACATTTGGGTTTCTCTGCTGGCTGTGAAACCTTTAAAGTACAGTTCGGACGGATTCCTCTGGTTGACCAATAATGCCACTGTCCTCAATGAGATGTGCGTTTAAACTTGGAAATAACACAAACAAATAGCCTACTTTGTTGACATAAAGGGAAATATGTATGCTCTCAATTGTAAGAAGGATGTTCTATGTGGTGTTAATGACAAGTGACGTGCTGCGTACTACGGGTGAGCGTATTGCATCATTTCCTGTTCTGTACTCCGCTGTACTGTGTTGTTCAGTGCTGATCGAGCTAAAAGCTTAATTGTTCATTTTGCCTAGTTTCTTACGACTGTTGTTTCCAATACACTGTACGTTCAGACAAACAGAAGCTATCGAAAAGCCTTCTTTCTCTCTAGCGACAAACCTGCTTAACAGTTTTGTTTATTTTTGCTACCTACTCTTCGCCTAGCTTAGCAGTTAGCTTTATTTACAATGGCTTCTTTTTCTGTCTCTCCCTCTCCTGCTCTCTCCTGCTCTTCGTGTCAGATGTTAAGTTACTCCTCGTCCTCCTTCAGTGATAATGATACATGTAAAAAATTTAGTTTATTTTTAGCTTTGGAGGCGAGGGTGTCTGAGTTAGAGAAACGGCACCGCACCATTGAGTCAGAGTCATCGTATGCAGAAGTAGTTAGTCAGCCACCTGTAGCCGGTGCAGACCGACATAGCCTGGCTTCCCCCCCGGTTGCTCCCGAGCAGCCGGGAGGCAGTGGCTCGTTTACTGTCAGAAGGAAGCATAGTCGAAAATCGAAGCACACGGTTCCCCACCAACCACTTCACGTTTCAAACAAATTTTCCCCACTAAGCGACACACCCGCTGAGAATAAAACTCTGATTATTGGAGACTCCATAGTCCGAATGTGAAGCTAGCGAAGTCAGCGGGCATAGTTAGGTGTATACCCCGGGCCAGAGCGGGCAACATCGCATCTCATTTAAAGTTGCTGACAAAGACTAAAGGTAGATTTGATACAATCGTAATTCATGTCGGCACTAATGACTCCCGACTACGCCAGTCGGAAGTCACAAAGGTTAATGTGGAGTCGGTGTGTACTTTTGCTAAGACGATGTCGGACTCCGTAGTGTTCTCTGGACCCCTCCCAAATCAAACCAGTGATGATATGTATAGTCGCATGTCATCACTCAACCGCTGGCTGTCGAGGTGGTGTCCAGCAAACGATGTGGGCTTCATAGATAACTGGCAGTCTTTTTGGGGAAAACCTGGTCTGCTAGCTAGAGACGGCATCCATCCCACTTTGGTATCTCCAGGTTGGATTATTGTAATTCTCTTTTGTCAGGGTGCTATGGTAAGTCTCTAAAGACTCTTCAACTAGTCCAGAACGCTGCAGCTCGTGTACTGACTAGAACTAGAAAAAGGGACCACATCACTCCTGTGTTGGCTTCTCTGCACTAGCTCCCTATACAGTCTAGAATAAAATTCAAGATCCTTCTTCTCACTTACAAAGCTCTAAATGGCCAGGCACCATCTTATCTTAAGGAGCTACTAGTGCCGTACTGCCCCTCGAGAACATTACGGTCCCAGAATGCCGGTCTGCTAGTGGTA
Source organism: Labrus bergylta (assembly GCF_963930695.1). Lineage (NCBI taxonomy): Eukaryota > Metazoa > Chordata > Actinopteri > Labriformes > Labridae > Labrus > Labrus bergylta. Next base: position 9,454,120 of record NC_089202.1, on the reverse strand, counting down.
CCACTACCTACAGTCTCTAAGTGTACTATGGGAGGTAATGCCTTAAGTTATCGGGCTCCTCTCCTCTGGAATCGCCTTCCAGCCGGGGTCCGGGAGGCAGACACAGTCTGTATTTTTAAGAATAGACTTAAAACTTTCCTTTTTGATAAAGTTTATAGATAGGGCTGGTGCTGGTGTAGACCAGCTCCTAGTTATGCTGCTATAAGCTTAGACTACCTTGAGCTCCTCTCTCTCTCTCTCTCTCTCACTGTACATATACAGTACATCATATTACTGCATGTATCTATCTGTAAATCGCAGTCACTAACCACCTACTTTCCTGGGAGCTCTTGAGCTCTCTTAGGCTCCTTGAGATCGTTGGTTGACGGCCTGCCAGAACAACCCCCCCCTCCCCACCGGATTGTTGATGGACGGCTTGCCTCCCCCCACCCCTTGCTCCCTATCCCTCTTCCTGCATCTTATCCCATCTCTCCCCCTATCCCCTTCCAAGCCCGGTGCAGTCTAGGCCTGTGAAGGCTGTTTCGTCATGAGAATTTGCTTGTTTCTTTTTTACAAATAAATCTGTGGTTCAAAATCCTTCATAGAAAGTAGTATCTGTATCCTCTTTGTGGTAGGTGTCTTGAACACTCCGCCCATAATTTAGGGGGAAGGGACTTTAAGATGATGTGCTGTTAAAAACGTAAGGCTTGTTTATGCTGTTTTTTTGTCACAATGATCTGCCTCAAACTTTATCTGCATTTTTTCAGTCACAGCTGATCCTCCAAAACCCAAACTGACTCACCTAAAATCTGCCATTCAAGGACTCCCCTTCGTTCTCACCTGTACAGTCCTTCATACCTGCCCCTCTCGGGCCCCTAAACTCACATGGAGCAGGGGCACTGCAGATGGAATCGCTGAGGTCAACAGAGAAATCCATGCAGGAAACTGGGAGATGCAGTCCATCCTAACGTTCATTCCTGAAGACAAGGATGATCACAGTGATGTCACCTGCACATCCACTTTTAATGGAGGCAGAACATCATCTGAAACACTGACACTCTATGTAAAACGTGAGTTGCTGTTGATTTATACACCTATTTGTCCTTTTTCTAAGATGTTTTATGTGATGTTTCCATTACACAAAGAAGTTCCCATAATTCTGTCTGTTCGCAGGAAGAGAAAACTATAACCACATCATCATTCCCACAGTGGTAGGGATTGGTACAGCTGTGATCTTTGCATTCTTTTGTCTTTTCATGGTGAAAAAATATAAGTGAGTATGCAATACTCTGACATTCACTCCAAAGGATGTTCGCATTAAAAAACACATGGCACTGAATAATTTCTGTCTGTTTTAGGGCTCGCATTGCAGAACTTCAAAGTCAGGATGGCAAGTAAGAATGTTTGGAAATAATCTTTATTTATTTTGCCACTCTAGCTTATCAAGTTATGTAATTTCCCCCTTTTGTTCATAATCTTATCTTCTTAATCATTTAGCGTTTGGAACCGGCTGTCCAGGCTGTCACACAGGTGAGATGACACTTAAAGCCTGTGTTCCTTCTGCTTCTGGTTCATTTTGCACATTGTAAAATTGGCAGATTACTGTTAATTAAGTACATTTTTATCAGTGATTGTATTTATGTTTTGTTTAATCTGTGAAATCTTCAGGATACGTTCCAATGGCCCAGGACCATCTCAATCCGAACAAAGGCAAGATAATGTTTATTTTGGGCTCTTTTTACAAGTGCAGAAGCATCAATAGTGACTAATTCAGTAAATTCCCTTTACTTAGGCAAACACAATGATGCTTGGCCAAGCAGTAATTTGCATGTACAGAAGCTTGCCTGTTAGTTTTAAGATAAGATTGAAGCATTTATTTTTATTCCTGTTCAAATTTGCATGGTTTCTGTTCTCCTTTTTTTGCAGAAGGTCAATTTGGAGCAGATTTTCAAGGTATGAGTTTTGCAAGATTTTCATCAACATTTGGTTTTCACAGTAAAACCTCCTTGTTGATTTCATAGTTACATCTAAATTAAACTTTGAGTATTCATCTTTGTCAAACTGAAACTAGCATGCGCCTATTTTACATGTTAAAATGTTAGTGCTACTTTTTCTTTTGTGAACATGGTGGACATGGTGAATCAGATGTAAGGTTTTTTTTTCATTACTGCTACTCCTGTTTTGTTTTTACAATTCAATACATCCAAGCTGTTTTTATCTTATTGTTGTAGAGCACTTTGTAACCCGTTTAAGTCATTTCTATTATCATAATTTTTATAGCGTTTTCAAGTTGAAAAACTTATAACTGTTTATTTTCCTCAACTGTGAAATGACATCAAATTTAAAACACAGGCCAGGTGATGTGAATTCAAAATCCTCCTGCTCCAACCAAAAAGTCTCTAAGCTTTATCCAATATTAGGAATATCCTGTCGCAAAATGATGCAGAAAAACTAGTTCATGCATTTGTTACCTCCAGACTGGATTATTATAACTCTCTTTTGTCAGGGTGCTCTGGCAAATCTCTAAAGACTCTTCAACTGGTCCAGAACGCTGCAGCTCGTGTACTGACCAGAACCAGGAAATGGGACCACATCACTCCTGTCCTGGCTTCTCTGCACTGGCTCCCTATACAGTCTAGAATAGAATTCAAGATCCTTCTTCTCACCTACAAAGCGCTAAATGGCCAGGCACTATCCTACCTGAAGGAGCTACTAGTGCCGTACTGTCCCTCGAGAGCGTTGCGGTCCCGGAGTGCAGGCCTGCTGGTGGTACCTACAGTCTCCAAGTGTACTATGGGGGGGTAAAGCCTTCAGTTATCGGGCTCCTCTCCTCTGGAACCGCCTTCCAGCCGGGGTCCAGCAGGCAGACACAGTCTGTATTTTTAAGAATAGACTTAAAACTTTCCTTTTTGATAAATCTTATAGTTAGTGCTGGTGTAGACCAGCTCTTAGTTATGCTGCTATAGGCTTAGACTACCGGGGAAACTGGCACCTTGAGCTCCTCTCTCTCTCTCTCTCTCTCTCTCTCTCACTGTACATATACAGTACATCATATTACTGCATGTATCTATCTGTAAATCTCAGTCACTAACCACCTACTTTCCTGAGAGCTCTTGAGCTCTCTTAGGCTCCTCGAGATCGTTGGTTGACGGCCTGCCAGAACAAACCCCAATTTATGTTTGATTCTGAGCTGGACCCGGGGAAACTATGTTTCTATCTGTAGAAAGAGGTCAATTATTATTGGTCCATTTGCCATATGCTTAATTTGATATGTTCCATTGACTTTATTGTTGATCGTATGTTTTAAAGAATTTGCTTGTTTGTTTTTTACACATGAATCTGTGGTTCAAAATCCTTCATAGAAATGAGGATCTGTATCCTCTTGTGGTAGGTGTCTTGAACACTCCACCCATATTTTAGGGGGAAGGGACTTCAAGATGATGTGCTGTTAAAGACGTAAGGCTTGTTTATGCTGGTACATCTTCCTTTATTATTAAACTCTAGAGGTAAGTTACCCTTACTTTTAAGAAAAGAGCATAAAAGAACTTTCAATTTTTGGTTGCTTCTCAAGTTGGGGTCACTACTGTTAATGTTAGTTTTCATTGTTGCCTAAATACTGAAATAATCAACAAATCTATCAGTTGTGACACTGTAATTTTTGAGTAAAAATAAGAGAACAGACTTTCAGATATTTGTTGGAAATCAAAGACCGTAACAGGAAACCGCTATGCATAGTATATATATATATATATATATATATTAGAATGATCTAAAAAAACAAAAACATGATTACATTTCATGCGGTCTTACTTACAATCTTAATAACTTAGTTGACACTATTTAAGAGTGAAATCAGGATCACATATGGTATAATAATATCCACCATTTTTCAATGAAGTAGACAATGATTTTTATTTTGTGAGAACAGAAAAATCCATAACATTATGAAAATGATATTTATTTAGGCTGAGATACGTTTGCTTGTTAATGTTAGACCTTTGTTCTGCTTTCTTCTTCACTGCACTGCCACACCTGCAAACTGACTGGCCTGAATTAAGATCATTTGAATTTTTGTTTCTGCTGTTTCTTTTTTCTTGTAGAAATAAAGATACCATGGTTTGATGAAGACAGTTTTAAGGTTTGTTTTTTATGTAATCTTTTTTGTTTGCCCTTTGGCAAAATTTGTAAACAATTTGGTGATGTAATCTATATAATATATTTGTTACCTTCAACTCTTTTATTTCTGCCAACTTTAAACCAGTCATTTTAAAAGTATAGGCTTCACTGGTTAGTCTTTGAAAATAAGTACATTATTTTGGATATCTGGAAGAGGATATTTTTGTGTATGTTAAGTATGTCTCGATTTGTATGTGTGTTTCTTTCTCAATTCCTGAAAACCAGCTCTGGTTGAATAGTCAGAACAAATGTGTGTGTTCTTTTGAAGTGATACTCCACCAGAATGATTACAGCAAGACAACCAGATTGAGGCTATTTTGTGCAAGACCTGGTTTTGATTTTTGTAAAGTTAAAGTTGATCTTTTAATTGCTATAGTTTAAAAATCCAAATATTTGATTTCTTAAAAGTCAAAGAGCTTATTTCTCAAATCAAAGTAGAATCAGGAGAATGAGGTAAATTGAGAAAGACTGACAATATCTAGTTTTTGTTGTTGTTGTTTTCTCTCTGGTTGGCTTAGATGACTGATAAATTGTGATATTAGCTGAATACATGCATTGAGCCGGGTGTAGACTGTACGACTTTGGGCTGTGTAGACGAAGGATCATAAATTGTGGCAATGTCTGGTTGTGGCTCCAAGTAAAAACTTTGCTCTGTGAGAGAGGATCAATGATGACCAATCTACCGGTCTTGCGACCAAAGATAGCCTGCAACAAAAATCTGAGAGAAAATTCAGAGGTGTCAGAAATTTAGGAGGATCATCTCATCCGGTGAACGCCTCTCCGATTTACGTCATCTCCCAACCAATAGAAATTAAGCATGAAATGACGCACAAATCAGTATGACCACACAGCTACCAGAGCTGTAAAAAGCCTATTCTAACAATAACGGGACTTTTCAATCTCTCTTTGTAACACTGGCATCCCAATTTGGCCTCTTTTACCTCTCCATGACCGTGTCCACATTTTTGTATTCCTACTCTTTTTGTTCTGTGCATATGAACGCCACTATGGCCAGAGCTTACTTTCTGCTGACTGTCATGGCAACCTCAGCTCGATCAGGTTGATGCACACAAAGGACGCAATGACAATGCTTGTTTACTTGCCTAACAGCCTATGATTAACTATCAAAATCAAATCAAAACAACTTTATATAGCACTTTAAACACACCATTGATTGATCCAAAGTGCTGAACATTGCAGAAAGAAAGCATTAAAAAGTAACAGACAAGAATAACAACAATTAAAAAACAGGTTACTGAACATGAACAGCAATTGAGTAAAAATATGTTTTAAGGCGAGTTTTAAAAACACCAATAGTGGGAGAGAGACGGATGTCTGGGGGCAAAGAGTTCCATAGTTTTGGAACTATGTATCTCATTGCACAGTGTACATGCATATCGTACACAACATTATGTGATAAATGTCACACAATTGGGTGTTGCAAGAAACTTAATAGATTACAAAACTGGAACAGTCTGTAGGAGGCTTTTAATAGACTTAAGTCCCTGCCACATCATACCCTGTCTCTATATTGACTTAAGGTAATTTCATTTAATTTACGAGTGCTGTGAGGTAAGTTTTTGAATTGTGTTGATTTGGCGACCCCTGTGGACAAAGCAGTACCTCTTTTGGCTGTTTCCCCCCCCCCCCCCTTTCTTTAGAGGTGTAACAACACCACAGGTAACTGAACCCAAAAGCACGACTCACAACGCAGTCTTTGGTTGGGGGAAAAAAAACAGTCTTTACTCTTTAAGCAGACAGAATCCAAAAAAGTGATCAAAGAGGAAACAAAAGGCTTGAACGCTTCTCCCAGGGGTCAAAGACGAACTGGCACAGAAGGAAGGGAAACTACAGACTAAATACTAGGGTGAGGGGGAAGACAACGAGATGCAGCTGGGAACAATCAGGGCGGGGCAGACAATCACACAGGTGGGAAACACATGAGGGCAGGAAGTGAAGGATCTGAAACGAGAGGAGAAGTTAGTGACCCAAAACAGGAAATAATACAAGATAGAAATAAAAACAACTTAAGACACTGAGCTGGACATGATAAGAAGTCAAATGTTTCACTAATTATTGGCATTATCTTGCCTCTAATGGTCTCATTTGCTTCCGTAGCTAAGAGTAATTAATCTGAATTTCAGTCTGTATCATAACCTTAGACTGTAAGTATTAATAGACAAAGCCCTAAGTCTCGTCACCGGGTGACGGTCACCCATTTGTTACTGCAGGGGGCTCTGGGGGCTCTGGGGGCTCATCAGCGGCAGCCTCAGTGCTGGAGATCGTGTCTCAACCTAGCTTTCAGTCAATCCAATGACAGGCTGAGAGCTGGAGCTGAGGCGGGTAGCCTCTTGACAAACTGTAACATCCTGCGTGCCATGCGTCTTATCTTTCCATAACTTGTATCCTTTATCAAATCCAAACGGATATGTTATTAAAAACTAACCTCCAGTACAGTGTGTGCCCATGAGGACAATAACTTATCAGACCAATATTGGGTTTTTTTGTACCAGACTGTACACATGATCGTTTCTGCTATGAAAATATAGGCATGTTTGAATGGGTGGTGTGTATGTGATCCAGGACCGGAGCGCTTGGAGCCAGCCTCAAGCTGAGACTCGATCAATCTTTATTTATTTTATTTATGTTCTTTGTATAGCGCCAATTCATAACAGTGTTTTATACTTTACCTAACAAATATTCAATACACCAGTGTTATCTCGAAACAGACGATGACCTGCAGGATTTTTAACTTCCGCATTTGCTTAATTTTTCAACACAGATTGCCGCTTGATCACAACCAGCTATAGACTCCTCACAGGGGCTTTAAGGTAATCAAGTAGGATTTTGCTTGAATTTCCTGAAGCATTAAAACTACAGGATAGATATGCCATTGAACTTTGTTTAATGAGGAAATACTTATTAGAGATACATCTAATACATATGAATTTAAAAATCCCAAGATGTGCTCTGTTTATAAAATTTGATGCATAATAAAAAGTTTCTCACACATTTATTTTAGGTTTGAGGCAAAATTCTTAAGATGTCTCCGCTAAGCCATTGTCTCCTGAGCTTCTGTGTTCTAGGTATTTAGCACTAATCTTTCTTTGATAAACACACATACATACAATCCGCAATCTGCAATCTTTTTAGTTGTTACAGTTCAAATTATCTTTTTGTTTGCTGGCCCTCTTGCAGGACACTTTTACAACATTTCCAGGGCTTGGCATGTAAAGATGCCGAGTAACATCAGAGGAATTTTGGGTTCCTGCCTCGTCATCCCCTGTAGCTTTGACTACTTTGAGAATCCGCCTCGCAGACCAGACCGTGTGGTTTGGTACCAGTATGTGAAGTGGGGATATCCTTTGGTTTGTGACAGCGGGTACCAGAATGACGTCATTGACATCTTCAAAAGGAAAACACGTGTATTAACTTCTACATTCAAAAAGAAATGCAGTCTTGAAATCTACCCAGTGATGTGGTCTCACCACAGACAGAAGATCTACCCCTGGGTAGATCCGGAGCATGTCGGACAAAGCACCTATCGGTTCTATGATACAACTGTAACAATTGAAGTAGTGGGTAGGTTCTCACTGTAAGCTTTAAAAGATACATTTTAAAAGGAAGCATGTTCATTTATAATTTTTCACTTTTCTATTGTGCAGATGAGGCAGACAAACCGGAGATCATGATCTTTGGAAGCATGAAGGTTGGACAGTCAGTGACAGTGCAATGCACAGTTTATCACACCTGTCCTACTCGTCCACCCACTCTGAGTCTCAACATCCCTCTGCTGAACCATTATCTTTCTCCTGGCACATTGTCTGACGGCACATCCAAGACCACATTAACAACCACACTGAACATAGAAAGTGACCGCCACACTGTGGAGTGCTCTGTACGATACACAAGGGACCTGACTGCTAAAGCCTCTAAAACCTTAAATGCACAATGTGTGTGGCAATGAAACCAAAAATAAAAATAGCTTTTCTGTTATGTCTTACCTAGGAATACTAACATTTACTTTCTGTATCCCAGGCTCCTTTTCACCCTTGACCATCCAGTCTACATCAGAGGAATTGAATGAGGGACAGGCTAGCAAAATAACCTGCACAGCCTCATACACATGCAAACATCAAATCCCAACTCTCACATGGAACTACGGGAACATGCCGGCCTCATCTGACACCCGCAAGAGTGAAACTGCTCAGTGGAGGACTGTATCCACGCTGACCTTCACAGCATCATCCAAAGACCATGGAAGATCTCTGACATGTTATGCACGATACACTGAGGGACAGCGGCAGGAAGAGAGCATCACCTTAAGTGTAAAGAGTGAGTAGAAATGATTATTATTTATTTTTCAACCATGCTGTTGGCCTTCAGAATTAAAGCTGTCACATTGCAGAAGATCAATAATAATAGAAATTTTAACTTTTTGGAAAACCTCTGTCAGTGGTGCAATTATTTTCTTCTTAGTAGGTTATTACATTTTTAAAAAGCAATGATAATCCCAGGTGTCCCGTCATTAGGCAATAGGCAGGGTTACACCCTGGAGAGGTGCCAGCCAATCACAGGGTCTCCAAAATAACATGTCTCATCAAAATAAAAGGTTTTCCCAGTGCTTACTTGTATTTGATAATCAAATAATAATTTTAATCAAATAATGGAAGTAAAGCTTTGAATGTATTTTGACATTTATGCGGCTATGGTTGATGTAATTTTAAATTATATTTTATGATGATGGATCACATAACTAAAAGCAACATGAATGTTTAATCTAGTAGTTAAAAAACACAGAGAATTACACACGGACTTCCCAGTATCCCTTCTAGTTTTATTCCTCATTAAGCTCCCACACTTGGTTTTTCTGGCCATCATCATTACTGTTTGATGTATTCACTGCATTCATAGTTCCACAAGTTGCCTCATTTCAAAGGCACAGAAGCCTAAAACTGACTAAACACTTTCCTTTAAATGTTTGTTTTCATTAACAGGAAACATGCACTCTCGTGGTTGGTCCTTCACTACTCCTGAGAGGATCACAGCCATGAGGGGGTCATGTATCGTCATTCCTTGCAGATTCACCTACAGTTCCTCTCAGCCTGCTGACCTCCGAGTTATCTGGTATTTGTCGCAGAGAAATAGTTACCCACCTGTGTTTGACCAAAGAAAAGATGTTATCAGTAAGTTTAGTGGAAGAACCAGCTTGATTGGATCTGTGAGAGAGAGGAATTGTAGTCTGAAGATTGATAGGCTGGAGATGTCCCACAACCAGGACAGACTTTACCCATGGGTAGACCAGAACCCTATCACCTCCTACCACACCCTGGGGTTCTCGTTTGATGACAAAACCACTGAAATTATTGTTTTAGGTAAGTATTTGGATACATTAATTCTTCCTTTTTGCCATTCAATAAAAAAAAACTCCTACAGTGACAAAGCTTTGTTTGTACAGATCATGCAGAGAAACCGCAGCTAAACATCATCGGTATTCCTCGGGTGGGAGAGCAGAGCAGAGTGTCCTGCAGTGTGCGCCACGCATGTATCTCTGCTCCCCCCCACCTCACTCTGAACAACATACCTGGACAAAACGTCATCGTAGACACGCAAGTTTCAGATGGTGTTTGGGAAAGAAAGGTGGAACGAATTTGGACTGTGAAAGAAGAGGACCAGAGTGTGACGTGTACTGTTAGCTATCATGGTGGTCAGGAAGCTACGAGTGACATCAAGCTGAATGTCGAATGTGAGAACGATATGAGATTGTGTTTTGAATCATGTTGAGAATACTCCTGTACAGATGTAACCCTCTATATTATCTTTTGCTTAGGTCCTCACAACAGCATTTCAATGATCAAGCGTCCTGGCAATGAAACAGAGGGTGTGGCACAGAGTGTCATTTGTTCTGTTTCCTACAAGTGTAAGAAAAATACCCCAACCATCATGTGGAACTACAAAGACATGCAGAGCTCCTTACAAACCAACAAAATCTCCAGTGACACTTATAAAACAGTGTCAAATCTAACCTTTATTGGCTCTCTGAGGGATGACAATAACTCTTTGACCTGCACTGCTCAGTTTGTTAAAGGGGAGACTTCAGCCTCTGCAAACATTCATATAAAAAGTGAGTTCCTACATGTCATACACAATAACCTTGTTCACACTTCTACAAAACTCCTAAAAACTCCTGAAGTTGAGCTGCATGTGTGAATGCAAAAGCTCAATTTTTAACCTGGACTTTACCTAGAGTTTCTCCCAGCCCCCTTAGAGGAATTAAACTGCAGCACCATGTTCTTCTCCGCTCTTTTGTTGATTTTGCGATCCTTTCAAATGACACGTAACACCGATTTAAAAGCAAAAATTCTCATTATAGTGTCTTAGCTGAAGATGTTGCAGTGTTACAACAGACAGGGTTAGTCTCCTGTGAGATGAGGTGCATATGTAAACAACAACCAAATCAGGAGTGGCTCATTAGACAGTAAAGGAAAGTTTAATACGCTTGCTGGCAGAGAGTATAACACCACTCCCATAATAAAGCTTTGGCAGTTAGCTTAGCATATTATGAGCCTTATCCCGGTTTTGATTCAGGATATGATGTTTACATGCACACAGAGAAATCTGGTTCTTCACGCACCAACGCAGAGAGAGGCTGTTTGTTTGTTTTTATTAATTTGCACAGGCTGATTCCAGTCTTTGTGCTAAGCTAATCAAACATTATTTGCTAGTGGTTTAGCTTTGCATTTAACAGTCAAATATGAAAGTAGAATCCATACTTTTGCAACTATGAAAGCAATTATTAGAATTGTAAATATTTAGCCTAAATGTCAAAGTTAGATGAAGATTTGATTGTTTTGTAGCATCGACACTTATTGGGATTTCTTTTACAGAATATGAGAGACCAGTTGACGAAATGGATCCAGATGAAAATGGCGGTGCGTTTTCTTCTTTGTTTTGTCAAATTCAACTTTGTTATTTCTACAGCCTTCCTGTCAAAACATTATGGTTTCTCTCTTTCCAGCATCGCATGTTCTGGCTGCTGACGTCCCATTCAGATTCTACGCCCTGACCCGCTCATGTGTGGTGATTCCCTGTAGCTTCCAGTACCAGTGGGATGTTGCCCCCACACGCGGCATCTGGATTAAAAAAACAGGGGGAGTTGTCTACCATAATGGTCGCAGTCTTGTGTTGGACCATTTCAAGGACCGAACCAGAATTGTAGGGGATCTGAGTGAGGGAAACTGCTCTCTGGAGATCGATGACATCAAGCCCTTTGACAACGGGCCCTTCTGTTTCCGAGCAGAGAAAGAAAATGTCAAATACAAATTCAACAATAGCTGCGTATTTATTGTGATGAAAGGTCTAGTGTTAATACTTTCTCTTCAGCTCATTTATTTGTATCAAATAATTTCGGTCTGTCATCGAAGGTTTTATTCTTTGTTTTACACGCACAGCTTCCCCAGAAAAAACAGTCATGACTCCAGTTCCAGCAGAAGTTGATGCCGGTTCAACGATCACTGTCTCATGTTCAGTGAAGCACACATGTCCCTCACATCCTCCCTTGTTCTCATGGAGTGTCCCTGACATCTCAAATAAGGTCACGCACGCAATGACACAGCAGGGTATCTGGGAGACGACCTCTACCATCACTTTCATGGCTGCAGGGAGAGACGGAGTCAAAAACTTGACATGTACTGCCATCTCCTGGCGGGGCAAGAAACAGGCCAGCACAGTGGAGCTGACTGTGAAGGGTAGGAGCCCAAAAAACATTTGCATATGTCAGCTGTTATATCTTACTGTGTTGTGTATTTTCCTTAATTCATTTGCACACATGTCAAATATTTCAACATCTCCAGGATCAATGATGTACCAGTTGAGAGCCTCTCTCCCAGTAGTGACTCCAGTCTCAGCTCTGGTGTTGATTTTAATCATAACAGCTACAGTGTTTGGAGTCATCATCTGCAGGAGAAGGTATAGGAAAAATCAATGCTATAGAAGATATTTTTCTTTGGTAAGACAATGTCAAAATTAACATTAATAAGGTTCTAATGAAAATACGTTCTCACCAACAGGAAGCACTCTGATGACCAGCTGAGACCGCCACCTCGACCTGAGAGAAGGTGTGACATTATTTCTTATTTCAGATATCAGTCTGCTTCTACTGAAAAGCAACATAAATCTCTATCTCTGCTTTTACAATTTTCCTTGGAGATCACTATGGGGTCGAATATCCAGGCAAGCCTTTTTTTGAATGGCTGAAGAGCTAGAGTCTCGTGTTGTCATGTGAAATAAAATCACTAATCTGCCACGCTCTTTGTACAGCTTGTTAACCTTGTTTTACTTAATAATAAACTGCCCAAATGCTCATTAGACATCATGAAGGCCTCGATAGACCAGCAAGACCAGCGACCTGGTAGGTTCACCAAAAAGTAGCCTTTATATTTATTTGAATGATCAGATTAAGTGCCTCATGTTTGGACTGCTATAATTCCAGGGGAGAAAAGGATGAGCGTGTCGGATGGCAAAACGAGAGGAACCCTAGGTAGATGTTGAACAAAGTTGATGACTTTAGATTTGACCACTCACATTCTTTCTGTTTAAGTTGTCAAAACGTCTGATTTTGTTTTAATTGATTCTAGGAAGTCATTTTGGAGCCGATTTTCAAGGTACCATATTTGATAACTATCTGCTTTCAACATAGCAGACATTTTTTGAAAATATCAATTGAGTAAAATAACTATTTCCCTTACAGACAACAAAGGGAAACTTCAAACTTCAGTGTCCGATTTGTGTAAGTGTTGATTCAGTTTTTTCACTACATTACACACTCCTGATGAAAACACAGCCAAAACCTGATACTGTGTGATTCTGTCCTCCTCTTACAGAAACAACACATCCACTGTTAAATGTGACACTCAAATCTTCAAACAGCGCTTTCCATCCCCAGAGAAGTGAGTTTTACTCTCACAGCCACCTGTACTAAAGTGACTTTCTATGTGTTTCATGTAGTTGATGTGTTTTATGTTTCATTTGTGATCTAGTAACAGGAGAACTTAACTCGCTGTAACGCCTAGAGTGGATCTCTGATGATTAGAGGAAAGCAACATCTTCCCAGGCTGAGAAATGAAGCCAACATGATGATGACGTGAAAAAAACTGCACTTCCTTTGAGGGGCCACTTGAGGCTTGCTCCAAAAAGGAGTCAATACCCATTCATCTCCATATTTAAATGCCCAACTTCACAGCAGATGATACAAAATATACAGCCTGCTTACACAAAAGGGTTTTGGTGTCTGTAAATATTTTGCTGTTCATGACAACTGTACAGAGGTGAATCTTAATATAACTAAAGTGTTTAAATTAATATATAATAGTGGTTGTGCAAGGCTAATGGCTATAAAAGATTTCCAGTGAATACAATGATTTGGTCAGGCATGCCGTGGCTGAAAAAGTAACATCCCACTCCCGATGAGGACTTTGAAGTCAGCGTCTCTTTATTCAAGCAGTGCACAGGATCTCACGCAACACAAAGTGGTGGGAGAGGATCTCCCCGAATAGAGGGAAGTCTCAGTATTTAAGCTCTACAGATTTCACTTAACATACGTCATACTGCTCAGCAACAGAGAAGTTACCTCTTCTCTGGTATGCCAGAGGCCCTCGGTTGTACCATCTCTCCGCCATCCTCAAAGAAACCTGCTTACTCACACTGATCTTTAAAGGTGCATGCTATGGAGTTTTGATAGAGAAATATGAAAATTGGAGAAGTGTACACTCTAAACAAAACATCCCTCTGTTGTGAAAATTGGAGAAGTGTACACTCTAAACAAAACATCCCTCTGTTGTGAAAATTGGAGAAGTGTACACTCTAAACAAAACATCCCTCTGTTGTGAAAATTGGAGAAGTGTACACTCTAAACAAAACATCCCTCTGTTGTGAAAATCGGAGAAGTGTACACTCTAAACAAAACATCCCTCTGTTGTGAAAATTGGAGAAGTGTACACTCTAAACAAAACATCCCTCTGTTGTGAAAATTGGAGAAGTGTACACTCTAAACAAAACATCCCTCTGTTGTGAAAATTGGAGAAGTGTACACTCTAAACACTCTTAAAAGAAGTGTAAGCTTTCTTCTTTGAGTAGAGTTTGTGTATTCAGTCCAGAAAATACAGCATAGAATTGTTTCACTTCTCCATCTTTCAAATGCTACCACCAAATTTCAATTTTCACTGAGACACTTAACCATTAGATGAGCACAGCACTCAGTTACACACTCAGTATGTTTCAGTATTTTTCCATCACATGCATTCAAACATCTTTACTTCTTTAATTGAATGTTTATCAGCTTTCAGCATAGAATTTGTGCATGTTTGGTTTACACAATAAATGTGCTTTTCTCAGATTGTACATTATTTGTTCAGTTTGTTTTGTTGATTCAAAATGTAAACTTCATGGAGATTTGTATCTCATGAACACGAGAGGAAAATGTTGTGAACTGTCTCTCAATGTGAAAACACTTGCATGCTGTCAGTGCACAAGAACAGACATGGAATAAGCCTTAATCTTGCTCTATCTAAACACGCTCTAACCACATTATGTTTGTGGGTGTTCTCATTTTGACAAAAAACTTAATTATAAAAATAATAATTATAGTTTTGTTTCTGTCTTAATGCAATATGGACAAAGAACCTTCAAAACAAACCTTCAACAAATGTCACCCCACAGAAACTCTTTGTAAGAATGGAGACATTTTGTGATCCACTTGTCAGCTGAGGACCCTTGTTCAAAAATCTAAAATAGCTTAATATTCATAAAATAAATGTGCACCAGGTTTGCTCATTTGTGTTTCAGTGAAGAATGAATCTTCTAAATAGTCACAGTTACTTCAAAAGTTCACAATTACTCTACCAGTCTTGTTTGCTCTTTGCACTGCTTTCATTAAGCCCACTCTAGGTCAAACATTACTAAGGTCCATCGCATTGGAAAGTACATACCCTTCTAAAAATCTTAGTTCTTTAAAAGGTCCCAAAAACCACCTTATCAGTCAGAACTACTTCTTAGTTATTTGTAGAAGATTCTGTGCTCATGTTAGCAATGTTGTTCATTTTTACTTTTGTTATATGTTATTTTTGTTATATGTTCTTGATTTCCTTCTTGTTTTTATATTAATTTTTTGTTAATTATATCTTGTGTTATTTAGTTTATTTTACCTGTTTTTGTCTACTTTTGTGCATGAATGCCTTTTCATTTGATCTTTAGGGAGGTCCTAATAAGCATGCAGAAATCCCCCTAGACTTTTCAAAATGTAATCTGACCATCCCAACAAAAATGCGAACATTATAATCTCTCTTTATACTTGTTTAATTTTTTTGTTTGATACAGTGAAATACAAGAACTATTTCTGCTGTGAAGTCTTAATCTAAAACTGGATTTAAATAGGCCTAAGTGAACACAGAATTCATCGCACTGCTGAGGACTAAATAAAAACTAGTGTCTGCTGATTATTTTTGACTTTCAATTCCTGTTAATAACAGGCGCCGATGCTTTTACTTTTACTTCTGTATTTACTATTATTGTTGGACAACCACATTTCAACAGTGGAAACTAAAGTAATTGGGTCTGGGTCCAAAATCACATTTGGTGTCCTAATTCTGATTGAGCATTGTCATACCCTATAGTCCACTGTATCCCACACTGCATTATGAAAAGTAGTGTGTACAACTTTATCCAAGCATTATATACCATGTTGCATTGCAATTCAAATCTTTTTGCCAGCAGAAAGCGACTTTTGACTGCTCCCAGGCAGACTAGAGGAGCGACCAGCGTGAACACACAACACATAAACAACAAATAAAATCATATATACAGTATCGGGGCATTTTTACTGAAATCTTGAAGCTGTTCTAATAAAGATTAAAGAATTAACGGAGTAACGTTAGTTTTTTCTAATGATGATGCAGGCATGAGACCATATTATAGGTTCTGTAGGCTAAGAACAAATAAATTAGCTTTGGTGTGAAAATATGTGATTAATTATTCAGTATTTCATTTTTCAAAAGGTTTTAAGTAAATACTGACAGTACAATATTATTTAGAAACTCATGCCGTTATAAATGACCGTTATTGTTGATCCTCGGCCAGCGTTAAGCTGTGCGATTTAGTTGTGTGACATCGATGACGTCACTGCAGGCGTGTAATTGTTTTTTAATTGTGCTGAATGTGTGCAATATATACAGTAGTCCACACTACATTGAATTCCCCATACAGCGAGTAGGGAGTGAATGAGTGTGTGATTTCGTACACAACCTGAAAATGGTCTCTTTGCTGCTGATCAACCGATTCAAAGTATATTTTATACTAATTTTTATTAGAACTATTTTCAGTATTTCGACAGTTTAAAAACGGAAAATCTCTGGAATCAGCAAATACAGAAGGAGGAACCTGATTTCTTTTTTGTGCACCTTAATCTCTATTTACTGTATACTATTCCATTAATTAATATTAGATATAAGTTTTGTAAATGGTTAAATTTCAGCAACACATGAACATTTTTTCATTTCAAACCAGACCTTTAATAAACTGAGAACATTCAAAGAAAACACCGAAACACAGAATTTTAGGAAAACGGTTTGTTTATCTTTTTAACAATAACATCTTAATATTTCTGAAAAAACTGTAAATATTATCATATTATTCAGAAAACCAATATATTTTTTAACAATATATTTTTGCCATTAAAGAGAAACAACAGAGGGGTGTTTGTTGACAGATATTCAGTGAAAAACAAAAATGATTATGCCACCACCAAAAAAAGAGATAATAAGTCAGTTGTAATGTATTTAAGCACACAATTAAAGATCCAAGCTCTACTTAATGCTTAACTTTGAACTCTCTCACTCCTTACTTGAAAGAATAAAAGAGGGTTGAGGGGAGAAATGAGAAGTGTTTGGCTGTGTCGTACTGTTTTTTAACACAACATGACAGAAGTGAGCAGTGGCACCAGCAGCAGCAGCAGCTGGAGACCGGCTCTTAAGGTGCTGGCGCTGTTGCAGAGGTCGCCCTGACAGCAGCTTATGTCTACTCCCAAGTGTTCTATCATCTTTGGATGATTTGTGCAAATCTGCTTGGAGGCACAGCCCTTACTGAACACCGGTGTATCTCCTATTTCCACTGACAAAATGAAAACAATGTTAGTGTGCAACCTTTGATTTATCATACCTCCTACAATTACTTCATAACCTGAGCAGAGGAAATATGAGGATCAGAAATGTTTGAATTCAGGACTGTTACCTGACGCTGAGATGCAGTGGTCCTCAGTCCCCTGGCAGTTTACAGTGGAAGTGCACTTTAATCCAATGCAACCAAAACACTTCCTACCGTTGGGGACGGATGTGCTGGGAGCTGTTGGTTTGACAAATAAAAACAAACTGGCTGATTAAACTTGGATGCCAGAAAATGCCCTCCCTCTGTTTTTTCTCTGTCTCTGTCTCTCTCTCTCTCTCTTTCTCTCTCTCTCTCTATCTCTCTCTCACTCACACACATTTTGCTTTGTGCAGCATCTCCACTGTGGCATTTGGGTGTTTCATGCCCATGGGCTTCTAAATAGCAGTTGGTGGTCGAGGGAAATGTTTTTTTCCTCACTCGTCTGGGAATTTGAGTTTTGTATCTCTGACCATGTCGGCTTCTGAATTAAGGTCACAGATTCTGATATAGTATTGGCATAGCAACCTACAACACTCATATTTACAATATAATGCAGGCACATGAATAAAAAAATAATAATTCTTAAATCATTCTTCAGACTTGTTTTTTGACAAAACTATAAGAAAAAGCTAACAATGATTCCAGCATTCATTTAAAAGGAGTATTCTTTACATTCATTTGTTTTTTCACCAGTATTTTAAAGCTCCTGTAGGGAGTTTGTAACTGGTTATGGAGCGGACTGACTTTAATATTGATTGATTATGAGCTACAAAAGCAAAGAGGCCATGAGCAACAAGAATGGTTATAAGTTTATAGGGATTTGTCGATGCTCGAAACTGCTGTCAGGGGGTAGATGCCAGACGAAGTGACCAACAGCACGCTGCAGAATCAGCCTTTGTATTCAACTTTTTTTAAATACATTTTTCAAGGCAAAGATACTGGATAAAATAAAACCTTTGACAATTAAAAGAAAGCAGGTTTTTTTTCCCCCTTTTGTTTCAAATACTACTCACTCATGTTCTGGACCAGATCAGCAAAGAGATAAGAGGAGAGTGACTAATGTTTAAAACAAAAGGGGAATAAAATAATCTTGCTTTCTTTGCCACGATCAACATAAACTAAAAGTTCCTCACAGGAGCTTTTAATATGAAAAATAGCTTCAGTGAAAAGAGAAAAAAATAGCAATAGACAAAGGAAGTAATTACTTGGGGCAAACTCAGTGTTGCAGAGGTCAGTGGTGCAACACTTGCTGGTGATTACAGTCCTGCTGCCATCATAGTTGACCGAGCCTTCAATACACTGATCAGCAGAGAAACATGACTTCATGTTGCTTTCAGTTTGTAAAATACCTGTTGAAAAAGCCTTTGTTAATATTGCAGGGATTAAAGCAAACCAATTTGAACTGACACATTTTTCTTTCTTAAAAACTCATGATCTAGGGTGACAGATATGACCTTGCATCTTTTTAACAAATGTGACCTACAGTCAAGTTCATTGTATGCCTATATAAATTAACAGTCACAGCAGGTGTAAAATAAGTTAGGGGAGTCTGGGGGGATTCTCCCTAAAAGGAAAAATGTAGCTATTAAAATTAAGCCTCATTTTGCTATCAGTGCTACATCTGGAGCTAATCCCACTTGAGTAACATACATTTTATTTAATTATTTACATAGGCCTACATATATCTGAATACCTTGTGAATTTCCAGGGCATAAAATGAAGATATTTTGACAAATAATGTATTCATCCTATTTTGCCTTAAAAATCTAAATCTGAGAAGTAACTAGCAAACAAACTAAAATGTTCTATAGATTCAGTGGAGTAAGAAGAATAATTTTCACAATTATGAAATTTAGTCAAAGTGAAAGAAACAGCAAATAGACAGGTACAAGAAAGCATCTTTAAATGTGTAATGTACTGTAGCCTACGTTATAACTTTCACCCACTCAGTCGCGTGTAACAAAGTAAACTAGTGATAGCTTGTTGAGCTAATATGACATGTAAGAATTGTGTTGTCAAACAGTACAGTTTAAAAGTGATTCATGTTGCATTGCTTTGTAAGGTAGGGCGGTGCACGCTGATGTTCGCTACCACAAGCCTAGCCTACTATATGCCGAGCAGACTTCACGTAGCAGCTAAAAGTTCTGACTGTATATTTGAAATGTCACACAAACGCGAAACTACACTTGTGTTACAGAATAAAAGCCTGACATTAGGCTACTAACCATTATTCTGTTCGACTTTTGTTTTTGTCTGATTGACACTGACTTTATTGCAATTGTGAAATTGATGGAAATCCATCGTAACAACAGAGAACTTTAATCCTGTGACATTGTCATAAAAGTAGTTTTATAATAAAAACAATGCAAAAAAAAAATACCTGCGATATACCGGATCGTCACTGCTCCACACTGTTGTCCCTGAATAGGACATTCTATCATCTTGTCAGTGCAGTTTCCCTGGAACCCAGGCACACACTCATAACACTTCAGAGTGTAGGCTAAAAAACACACAAGTCAAAGACAAAAAAATTTAAGAGGGATGGACACAAAAATATTTACACCCTAACTCTGGAGTAAATTTGTCCAAATTAGAACTGCCCCTAAACGAGGATTATATTGCAAACAGTACAAACTGCAAGGACTAGTAACTATGTAACACAATAACAGCAAAACAAAGATACAACCCCCCTTTCCTAGAAGATTAAACTGTTGAAAAAGCAGAAAATAGAACAAAACACTTGCCTTCATGCAGAAGCATAACCCCAAATACCAGTACGAGGAGATTCATTGTGTGATGGTTGGAGACAAGTGAGTTGTATTTTCATCAATCTCACCTATAAGTAGCCCTCATGAGGAGGCGTCTTCTTCAGCCTCAGACCACGCCTTCATTTTCTGTCTCCATGTCTGTCTCTTGGTGCCAGCCACAGCTGGTGGCTATTCACAAAATAGTTTTGTTTCTAGTGAAATTCTTCAGTGATGTATTTTCTTGCCACTTTTAAGTGCTTTCTCATTGGTGGATTAATGCCAGAGGTGGGACAAAGTCATTGCTTTGCAAGTCACAAGTAAGTCTCAAGTCTTTGGTCTCAAGTCCCAAGTCAAGTCCCAAGTAAAGACAGGCAAGTCTCAAGTCAAGTCAAAAGTCCTAACCTTTGAATTTCGAGTCCTAAACAAGTCATTAGCTCTCTTCACCGAATTAAATGCCATTTTAACAGAGTAATAATTTGTTACAGTTACACAAATCATGATTGCTTATATGATTTTATTTAACCTACTTCTTAAAATAAAATAAGAGTACCAGTGTGACTGACTCTGTTTTGTTTATTTTTCTTAATTTTGTTTATTCCATTTTTATTTGACTGAATTCTGTGTTTAATGGTGTGTTCCATTAGATCAGATCACTGATTTGGGTCATTTTATTAGATCATGTCAGGAAATTGAGACATTTTAAAATATAAATTAGCTCGCCTTTATTTATTTTAAAAAAAGTAGTATGCCTAGTGCCAAGGCCACCCTTGCGCCCTCTTTTTTTTACAGTGTTTGTGAAGACGTTCCCAGACTACAGCAGGCTGTTAGATAACAGCCTACCAATTTCAATGTGCTGATTGTTGATAAATACAGTATGCAGACACAGTGAGAGAGAACGGGGAAAGCATAAAGACTTGGTCAATATTGACCGTAGTTATTAAGGTCCATACAGATCACGGACTGTGTTGCGCTAAAAGTAAATAGGTGCGCGCGATGGCTGGCGTTCCGGTGTGTGCGTGCGCGTGCGTGTGTGTTTGTATGTGTATGTGTCAGCTCGCGCCTGCAACATGTAAACAGAAGAGGAGCAGCAGTGAGAAGCTGCAGGTACCAAACGCGCGTAAAACTCCTCATATATTTTATAAAAACACTTGGTATAAAAACGTAGGGTTTTTTAATAAATCACACCCACATTGAGGCTGAAGTGTCTGATGTAATCAGGACAGAGGTATTATAAGTTTACAATGGGCGCATCAGGAGTATCTGAAGGAGATTTAGGAGCCCTCTCAGTGGAATGTATACAATGGGGCCCCTGTATCCAGAGAGTTGCCCAGGGACTTCTGGACAAGAGATTGTATCTGTGACCTGAGTTGTCCTTTGAGTTTATGACATACATATGACATACATATGACTAAGACAGAAACCCCTGCAGTTGTATGAAGAGGGGTGTCCTGAAAACAAACAGATGTCCCTATGTTGTTCTCCTGTGAGGTGTGTCCATAAATACCAGAGTTTCTGTGTGTAAGGGGAGAGATCACTTTTGGCTGTGTCTCTCCCAGGTCGAACCATGGCGAGCCTGGCGATGCTGTAACTTGTTTGTCAATAAAATGATCATTATGTAAGCAAGTCAGTGTCAACGGAGAATTTCTTCATCATCAAACATGTCAACAACAAGGAAATCCACATCAATTTTGGCGTCACGGAAAAGGATCAGTTGGGGCCTTCTGCAGGGGACCACAGCTTGTTTATTATTTCCATCACTTCGTAAGTGTTTCTTTCTTTTTTTTGCTGCATATATTGCGGAGCTGTTTCTGTCGTCTAGCGGCAATTTTGGCCGCACTGTCAAAGAACTGAAGTGCAATGATGTGTTGATGTTGGAGTAATTCTCTGTCTAAATTGGGGTTTATTGAGTTAAAAAGTATATAGATAAAGGGGAATAAAATAAAGAAGAGATAAATAAGAGAAGAAGAGATAAAAAGTTGAAAGGTAATGATAGCATAAGCGCAACTAGTAACGAGACCAGTTAGCTAAAAAACTATGCAAGTTTAACAAGGACAGGGCCCGTATCCTCTTAACAGTAAGTCATGTGTAAATTAGACACTGAAGTGAAAGTTGGCTTTAAGAAGTAGTCAAATTTGAGTAAAAATAAAACAAAGGGGATCCCTGGCCAGGGTATTTGAATAGATGATAAACGTATAATGTAGGGAAATAAAAGAGAAGAAATAAAGATAAGAAGTGTAAAGATGAGAAGTAAAAAGATGAAAAGTGAAGATAAGGAATAAAGATAAGAGTTTTGAGAAAAGTGGGAAAAAAGCGCTAAGTAAAGGAAAAAGTGTGCATTGAAGCATGCAGTGTGAAGTAATTTGTTAAAAGACAATTTGTTAAAAGTTTGGCCAAAGTAAAAATTTGATAGAGGAAAATTATAAATGAGTCGACTTCAAAATCTGAACTGAAATATGTGTGCGCTCGCTGAGGAGCAGCTGTTCTTGGAATGTATGTGCGCGCAAGCTCTATACAGCCTGAACTGAAGTGTGTGTGGCTGTTGAAGGGCTCTGTCTATGTCTGTGTCTTGTCTCTTGTGTTGTGATTTGGATGGGTTTTGAGAGGTCTGTGTGGTGTGAAGATGTGTATTTGATCCGGAAATGTTCTTGTATATGTGTGATTGATAAATAGAATAGATGTATTAATAAATAGGCATATGTAGCAGGTGATTGGTTAAAAGGCGATTTAGTAACGTATAAGAGGGGACATTTTTGCTTCATCAGTGATAAAAAATATGAGCCTTTGTTTCAGAGGACTTTTACTTATCTGATCTTCATCAGTGATAAAAATCTATGAGCCCCTCAGAGGATGTTTGTTTAATCTGATAAATACACATGAGCCTAATAAAGGACGTTTATACATAGCATAAGTGTATATAGTATCTGTTTTTAAGAAGTGGAGAGACCAGCGAGGATAGTCTGTACCCATTCAGGTAGCAAGATTAGAGAAAAGAACAGAAAAATTCCTGATAAAGTTTAGAACTGCCGGCTGATTGGAGTGTGAACTTCTCTTTCTGTCTGTTTGTGCGTATGTGTGTGTTCACATTAAAATAGGTGGAGAGAATATATTTTCTATTTGGCTGTTGATTGGGAGGATATTGTGCTGATTTCTGTGTGTGCATAGACTCTGTGCACAGGGGTGGAGCAGTGATCTTAAAAGTGTGTGTGTTCTGTGCTAGTATATTACCACCCTCTAGGAAATCAACACATTCTGTTTCATTTAATGTCCAATAACTAAGTTTAGCTGAAACATCATATAACAAGACAAAGTTACAAAAGATAATTAGACACTAACTTTATGAACATCCATTGTGAGTAACCCAGTCAGCTCTAGAAACCAGATTCAAAATGGTTCTTTGTGATGCCATTATTTTGCTTTTCTTATTGCCTTACGCCTCAGTCTCTTTTTCCGGTCTTCACATAAAATGTGCTTTTATTTAGAAAAACTGCAAAGGGGACTTCTGCTACATCGTAAAGTTATGGGAGTAAATACATACAGCTAAAATAACAACCAAGAGGAGAAAATGTTACACTTATGCTGTTTTGTGAGGTGGATTTATCTCAAAAACCTCGGTTTGGGTGACTCACTCTCTTTCAGAAGGATGCTACATGCAGCATGTTTCCATGTGTGAGCTCTGAGCTCTGACTCAGTGATGAGTGACAGGAGGATTAAATGCAAATATAACCTTACCGTGCTTCAACTGTAATCAAATAGATATGATTGGCTTAGTTGTCACTTAATAAATCTTACTTGACCGATAAGTTTTCTTTTAATGACTCCACTAGTAAAAAGTGTACATTTTAGTGAAAGTAGGGGTGTCACAGCACCCACAACACCCACGGGTGAGATGTGCCTGTCTGTGCATTAAATGCACTAGGTTTGGACCATAGGGTTTGGAGACGATGTTAACCCTTTGACAGCCAGGTTAGACTGGAAGCCCTTGCTAAAATTAGGAGGCGGGTCCAAGAGGCGTTGCCTCACATAGAAAGCCAATTAGATTACTCCTTTTGAAGAGGAGTGGAGAGAGAGCCCTTCCTCCTCTCTCTTCTCTCTGTGGGACACAGAGGGAAGGAAAACACACCCCCAGTAGGGAGACAGCCTTTGCAATAGATTAAAAAAAAATAGATAGAGATGAGAGATAATGTGTGCATATTTCACTGAATTGTTATTGCATTGTCTATATGGATTCAGAGTGATTAAACTTTTGTTTTGTTTTCTTTCTGTCTTCTCTGTTTTTACTATGTTGTGTGAGAACTGGAGGAGATGGATTGTGTCTGAACTGGATCAGTCAAAAAAAAAAAAAGGCAGATGAGGAGAGACCTGGGGGGTACTTCACAAACACTGGAAGCTTGCGGATGACAGCATGTAGGGATCCTGAATCCAGCTTGATCAAGGCCAGTGCGGTTTTATCCACAAACTCTTTCAACAAACACCTGAACTTTTCTATCTGTGTATACACATTTTTTATAGTCAACATCTTTGATACATGTTTAGTCTGTTTTCGCATAGAGGCTTACATTGTTTCTTCTATGTATCACATTACAATTATATAGGAGGAAGTCTTGGCAACAGACTGACTAATTGAAGCATTGGGTCAATAATGGAGTATTTTTGATTTGATTGATCATTTATGGAAAAGTTGATTTGATTCAAATGCAGTTGAGTGCTGTGAATGCTGGTTTCATTATCTGAGTATGGTCTAGCTTGACCTGGGCTATTTTGAGATGGAACATTGACATTATTTCCATAATTTTAAGATAAATAAGTGTGATTAGATGCACTAGGTGATAAACAAGTGCTTTTGCTTTTATAGTAAGAAGGCTTAGGTCTCCTTTGGGGTTGGCAAATTCATTCACTTTCAAGTGTGGTAACAGTACTTTCTAAATAGTTTGACTACATAGTTTGACTTACAATACGAGGAACTAAGAGGGTCATTGTAATGTCAAAGATGGACACCAAAATTACAAAATCAATCACTTCTGTTGATGTAGTACAGAAGACTAATCCTCTTGTTAAAGATATTCCAAAAATATTAAGAAAAATGGAGTAAGCGTTGGCCTGACATTGACCAGCCTTGGCCAGTAGAGGGGACTTTGAACCCGGATGTGATTAAAACAATACAGGTACTTGTGTCTATATACAAGGTAAAGCAGAAAAAGGGGAAATAGACGTATGGAGAAAAGACAAACTGAACTTGGCATTCTGCAGTTGTTTGAAAATGAGGGACAGAAATTGTTAGAAGCTGCAAGAGAAAAAAGGAACAGAAGTATGCAAGAAATAAAGAAAAATGATAAGGAAGCAGGAAAGTTAATGGAGAAGGTTAACACACCCTTCTCACATACTGCATCAGTAAAGAAGCGCCCGCCTTATGAGAAGGAAGTGAAGTTTACTGATGTTTATCCTCAGCTCCCAGTGATTAGACAGGAGGGCAACTATCACGTCACAGATGAGAGTGATAGTGATGGAGACTCAGAGAGAGAAGGTCCTACATATCTTCACCAGCTAGCAGCCGATGCAGGGGTGGAAGATGATGGATGCAGGATTTTAAGAGAGATTGAGAGGTCTATAAATAGATGCCTTGTGAACATAAGTGAATCTACCAGTCCAGAAGAAACAGGACCAGGAGACTCTTAGAAAGCTTAACCAATTACAGCTGGTGGATAATAAGAAGAAGGAGATGAAACAAGCTGTGGTTATGCAAAGTCAGCATCAACCAAATCAATTACCACCACAGCCGCAGCATGACCAGATCTAGTTTCAGCTATCTCAGCTGTTATCCATGATCCCCACTGCACCTTTTCCACAGTCAGTTTTTGACCAACCACAGATAGGAAGTTTAGAAAGAGGCAGAGGAGGAAATTTCCAACAGTCTTCAGGAGTCTGTCATAATTGTGGACAGCTAAGCCACTTTGCTTGTGGATGTTACAGAACAGAGGAGGTTTCAGAGGAGTATAGAGAGATGTTGAGGTTGGAGAGGACTTTTCTGTTGTTTACAGGAAAGGTCAAGGAGTTAGATTTATGTTGAAGGAATTGTAAGGTAGAATAGTGAAGGTTCAGGAAGTAGAGAGATAAGTGAATGCTCAGTGAAGGAAATTGTTAGACCTGCTAGGTCTGATGATTTAGAAAGCACATGGGTTAGCCCATGGTGCAAGGGGGGAGTTAGGAGAAAGATTAAGAGAAAGTATGGTTTTTGGGTACTGTATTTGCATGAGCAGATTGATTATGTCATAAGCAGGTGTACTATTTGTCTAAAAAAACAATGTTAGGACGCCAATAAGTCCTATATGCTAGTTGTTGTGGATAGATTTTCAAGATGGGTTGAGGCCTGTCCAACCAAGCGGAAAGATGCTCAGTCTGCTGCCAAGTTTTCAAGTTTTTGTGTTGTGAGGTTATAAGCAGGTGGGGACTCCCAGATCGCATATCCTCAGATAATGGGAAAGAGTTCGTGAATAAAACAGTAGGACTAATTCTGCAAAAATTGGGAATTAAACAACGTCTAGGAGCTGTTAATCATCAGCAAAGCCAAGGTGCTTGTGAAAAAATTAATGGTGTGTTGTTCAAGTGGGCTCCGTGATTTGCGCATGACACCCCATGAGTTGGCAATGGGCAGACGGATGCCGACACCTTGTTTGCGTACAAGTGGCAAGGGTCCAAGTTTAGCCCTTTTAGAAGATGAAATGCGAGTGTATGTTAATTACATGGCTGCTTTACATAAGAGAATATACACATATGCCTCTGATAGACAAAAACGAGAGGAGGTGCAAGAGAGACTTGATGAACAAAAGACGAATGCAGTGCAACCTGGAGACAAGGTATTCGTGAAGGTATTTAGGAGGAAGTGGTTTAATGAACGCTGCGAAGGACCATTTGAAGTAGTCCGCAGTACGGGAACTGCAGTCCAGGTTAAAGGGTCTCCTACCTGGTATCATTTATCACATTGTGTTAAAGCGCCAACAGAAGCTGCAGAAGCAGCAGAGGTTCATGCAGACCCCCAAGGTCAAGATCCGGAAGAAGGGATTGACCATGTTGGGGCTATACATGATGATTTTGATTACACTTTTGATGATGTCAGGGATGACTTGTCAGTCCATGAGCAAGAAAGACGATTTGGTGACATTGATTTACAACATGTCCCAGAAACAACAGAGTCTATTTTTCAGGAGCATGAGTCAAAGACTCCAGAGGGCTGTGATGCCTCTACAGGAAAATTCACAGACCCAGTTGGACCAAGGAGTCCAAGGCCAACCCGAAGAAGGTCAAAGATTGAGGGAGACTGTAGTCTTTATTTACGTAGATCTCAGATTGAAGATCAAGGTGACTATAAGTGTACATATTATGACCCAAAATTAGTAAATATGGGAGAGCATAGTATCCAATTGGGGTTAGGTTACAGAAACATTATTGTGACTTTAGTGGTACTAAATGAAACTAGAATTGCAAAACCCCTGGTTGTTGAAGTAGGAAAACTATCAACTACCATATCAACTCTTCCGCTGATTGAGAAAATAAAGCAGACATCCACCTTTTCAAAACTGAAGGTTACTGACGTCACAGAGATATTGCGTCTAAATACAGCTGAGCCTCAAATGATTTCTACAACTCAATTTCCTGTAAACATTGTGATTAAAGCTACGTTAGGGAATTCAGCACGCCTTCCATGTAAATGTGGAAAATGGAATAATGATGGTAATAATTCCCCTAATGGGAAAAATGCTCGTGGTGAAGAAATAGTGCTAACAGGACCTGAAATTAATAGTGTGCCTCGTGATCAAAGAAAGTATATTTTGTATAATCACATAAGGTTGTTTAGGGTTGTAGACGACTGTACACTTGTCCTAATCAATGTAACAGGGGAAGATCAGGGAGAATATACATGCACTTATTTGGATCCAGAGTTTAAATTTGTACCATATCACAATTATTGGGTAAAAGGGTATAGAATTCGTAAGATAATGCTTGTGGTAGAAGGCCTAGATCCTATTGAAGTAGTTACGGTGGCTAAAGAGGTTCAAAAGCAACTAGTCACTCCAAGGGTGACTGATGAACAGATGATGTCTACTACTGTAGCTCAGAGAATAACTAGTAGTATTAACGTATCAACTTTGGTTACTACTCTAGCTGTGAGTAATTTTACAAGTGAGGTTGTAAAGATGGGATCTACTATCAACGAAACAATGATGAGTTCTTCGGTGTCTACAAAGTCTGTAGGTATGATGTTGACATCTGTTGCTACATCTACATTAGTTAAGGCAGCTGAAACAATTCAGATGAATATGTCGAATCTGATTGGTGATTTTGTAGATGCTGACGGGACATCAGAAGTCATGACTGAAAATCTTCATGCATTAGAGAAGCGTGAAACCCAATGGAAAGCTTATGGGTTTGATTCCTCGGTGTTGCAAATTGCAGACCCGTGGGCAAGTAGAAATATGTGGTATCAACAGTTGACTCACTCTGTTAGATTGGCTAGTAATTTGAGTGGTCCGTGTGTCGTGAGAGTTCCAGCACCAGGCACATGGCCTTCAATTCTAGAGACGGTACCAGAACCTTTAACTTCTAAATGTCAAAATTATGCGCTATCATGGTTGGTATTTAAGCAACAAGCACCATATGATTATTGGATGGCCGTGTCGGTGCATCTATTTACACCTCAAGGGAATTGTGCTTGGTTGAAGAACTTATCATATATAAATCTCCTTTATCAGTATGAAGATATTACAGGGTAATTTTACCATAGGAACATTTAAAGATATCTGGTGGATTTGTGGTGATAAGGCATACTTATTTTTACCTTATGGTTGGATTGGATGTTGTTATATGGCACAGTTGAAACTTCCGTATGATGTTTTTGTTATTCAGAAGGGAAAAGGGTCTGATGAGGATAACTCTACGACAATCTCTAGCAGTAGAAAGAAAAGAGATTTGGCATAATTTCACAACTTGGAGTCTTATCATTGGAGGATAAGTTTGGGAGAGAAATGGGGAATAGGATTGTTTCCATGTTATGGTGTTACATACTTAGCTGATCATATTGATAATATTACATATACCCTGCAAAGTTTTGCAAACGAGACCATAAAAGGTTTTGAATATTTGTCAAATACTCAGAGGAGTCATCGATTGACGTTGCTGAAACATGACATGGCTCTTGATTACATTTTGGCCAAACAAGGTGGCCTCTGTGTAGCTTTGAATCTAACTGGAGAAGCCTGTTATACTTTGATTCCTGATACCACTGACAATATGACTAGTGTCATAGATGCTTTGAAACTAATTAGGGATTCATTTGGTCCATCAGAAGGAGCGGGATGGTCTGCGAATACCTGGTTACAAGACCAATTAGGACCAGTAGGAGCTATAGTGGTTCAGATTTTGGTGGCTACCCTTCTATCACTGTGTGTGATGTTTTGTTTTTGTACGCTGTTGTTGACCTTTGCTAAGGCTATGATATTGAGATGGGTAGGAGTTGTGATGCCAGGAGAAAACATTCAGATGCCGCTACTGAGTGGTAATGACCTAAGTGAAGGTGAGGAGGTCATAGAGATTGGAGAGAAATATCCATTTTTGAATATCTGAATTCAACATTGACTCACTATTATTTTGAACTGGAAGTGAATTGATAAAAGGGGGGAATTGAATATTTTAATCATGTATATTAATCATGTATATGTTAATCATGTAGTGGAATAATGTGAAAGTATGATACAAAAATGAATATTTTTGATGGTTTTGTATGTACAAAGATACTGGCTGTTGATTTTTCTTCCCAGGATGATATTTGGGAGACCAATGTGAGGGTGGCTGATTGTCCAGAGATCCTTCCAGATTAATGGAGTTGAAACAACCAAACTTAAGAAAATGGAGGATGGAAATGGACAACGGAAACCTGAATGAAGACATCATGATGAGGGGTTTCGATTGAAAAATCATTGAGGGTTTATTACAATGTAACTTGTAATATTGATAAATATTTTTGTATGTTTTACTTTATAGTAGATATTTTTAGCAAGACATATTTTTCTGGAACTGTATAAGATGCATATATTGGGACCTCAGGTGTTTTCTTTCTTTATCGATCCTTAGGGAAAGTGGTGTTAGGTAGGGAGAGGTCCATTGGAAGGTGCGATGGGTCGACCAGCCTGACTTTGGACAATTTTTAGATTTTATTTCTGAGGTTTTGAATGTGTGCATTTATATATCATCCTAAAAAGTTTTCATAACCCTTTTCTTTCTAATTGGTTTGGAGTACCATAGGTGGTTGCCTGGGGCAGAGGGACCGTGAGAGAGTTTTCCTGTCTAGATTGTTTGATGGATAATAAAGAAAGATAGCTGCTTGATGGGTTTTTCGCTCTCACACTCCACAAATAAAATTTTACTATATTACTAAGGTTAAGCATGGACAGAAGTGATTCGTATGAGGCTAATTAACATCATAATTGTATAATTTCTTGTTTGCGAGACTATAGTCTCGCTAGGGGGGACTATGAAGTGTCTGATGTAATCAGGACAGAGGTATTATAAGTTTACAATGGGCGCATCAGGAGTATCTGAAGGAGATTTAGGAGCCCTCTCAGTGGAATGTATACAATGGGGCCCCTGTATCCAGAGAGTTGCCCAGGGACTTCTGGACAAGAGATTGTATCTGTGACCTGAGTTGTCCTTTGAGTTTATGACATACATATGACATACATATGACTAAGACAGAAACCCCTGCAGTTGTATGAAGAGGGGTGTCCTGAAAACAAACAGATGTCCCTATGTTGTTCTCCTGTGAGGTGTGTCCATAAATACCAGAGTTTCTGTGTGTAAGGGGAGAGATCACTTTTGGCTGTGTCTCTCCCAGGTCGAACCATGGCGAGCCTGGCGATGCTGTAACTTGTTTGTCAATAAAATGATCATTATGTAAGCAAGTCAGTGTCAACGGAGAATTTCTTCATCATCAAACATGTCAACAACAAGGAAATCCACATCAAGGCAAATCCCACGATATTCTGTTCACAGTTCATTATATTTTCATTGTAAAACTCCGTGATTCCGTCCGTGTTTTGCGCATCGCGGAAATTATATATGGGACCTAAAATAACATTAAAACCTCAAGTATTTTCGAGTCATTAGGCTCAAGTCCAAGTGAAGTCACGAGTCATTGGTGTTGAAGTCCAAGTCGAGTTGCAAGTCTTTCATGATTTTGTCAAGTCGAGTCGACTCGAAATCTGTGACTCAAGTCGGACTCGAGTCACAGATTTGATGACGAGTCCAACTCATGTGACTCGAGTCCACACCTCTGATTAATGCTGTTTCAACTCTCAATATTTTAACAAAGAGTGCATTCAAGAACTGATTTCAAGGGTCATGAGTTCAGATATTTGGCACTATTGTTAAGATTTAAAAAACAAAGATTTCAAGGAACTCTCTTTTAAGGGCCAAAATGCCTTCAATCTGATGGTCTGGTCGGGGGTTTCAGACCTGGTATTGGTAATGTGTCCTGAGTGATCTTATCAGATATTATAGCTTTAAGCAGAGATATTCACACCTGGACAATGAGTGAGTGTTCAATGACTTCTTGATGGGATCTCACTTGCAATGCAAATGTACACAGAGCACCTTTCATCTGCAATGTCTTTGCTTAAACAGTATCCAAATTGTAATTCAAAACATTTTGAGTCCAGTTTTTCATATGAGCAAGGTGGTTTCTGTCCGAGCTTGTCATGGATGTTCTAGGTCAGGGGTGTCCAAAGTGCGGCCTGAGGGCCATTTGCGGCCCTTGAGGGGATTTTTTGCGGCCGTGACTTCAAAAGAAGAATCAGAAGATTTTGGCCCGAGGCCTTGATTAAGATTGGCATGTTATCTTATTTTTCTTTTTCATGTTAACAAGGGCTGAACAATATTTCAGTTCAGTAACATGTATGTTGTTGTTTTTTTTAATCTACAGCTTTTACTATATTATTTTAAAAAACAAAACCTGTGGCCTGCGAGTGATTCTAACACGACAATTTTGGCCCGCAAGAAAAAAAGTTAGGACACCACTGTTCTAGGTGTATTCAGTTCAGTGTGTATTCAGTTACTTTGTGTTGATTTTCTTTGTTCATACCTCAAACTTATCAAGCTCGGTGATGTCCCTGACGATGAGCACTTCTGCTGCCTCTGGTGTGGGTCGATTCAGTTTGATAAATATTTTGCAGTTTGAAGTCCATGTTGTTTGAATCTTGTTTTGTTTTCTCAGTATACGTGCTCTCCTTGCGATATCTGCGTTCTTCTTGGTCAGGTGTTCATTGATGTAGACGTCGGTCCCTTTTAATTTCCTTTCTTGTGTGATGAGTGCATGTTTTTTGTTCCTCTTGGTGAACCGGATTTTTACTGCTGGTGCTGTCAATTTTGTTTTTACTGGGCAGTGTATGGCAGCATTCGATGTAACCGCTGTCAACAGAAACGCCCTTGTTTTCCAAATAGCAAAGCACCTGTTGCTCCAGTGACTCACGGTCGTCCTCAGATGTATAATTGGAATGGAGTGGTATGGATACTTTCTTTAAGGCAATTCAATTTAAAACAATTAAATACAGTATGTAGGATGGTTTGGACTCAGTCCTAGCCCTGTAAAGAGAGTTTTGCATGAAAGAATGAAATCCGCCATTCATAAAAAGAACCACATATAACATAGGTCCATTTATCTTTATGTCTGAGTAAATCAAAATTACTCACTTTATTGATTGTTAAAAGAAACAAAACAATAGCTTACAGAAGACAATATTTTCATCTCAGTGTGCATCAAAATTGCAGTTCCAACATCACATACAGCTGTCGGTTATGGCCTGCAAATGAAAATTTTTTACATTTTGCTTTAAAGACAACTGTCTTTCTTTTTCTCACAACTGATGTAACTGAATCGCATCGTTGTTTGTTTAACTCTGCACTTCCTTAGGACAGAGATAGTCAACTTTATGACTTGAATTACAGTACCAGCAGTTCAACGCTGTTCAATCCCACCAGAGTCTGCAGAAGATGTCTTCTCACAATATATCCGACTCGTCACTGACGGGGTGTCCTGTCCCTCGAGCACGTTGCAAACATCGCTCTCCACTTTCAGGGTCACATCCTCTTTATGTGACCAGAGTAAGGGACATAAGAGCTTTCACAGCTGTTTTATGTTTCAGCAGTTCAGCCGAGGTGTTAGCTGAGCAGGCGGCTGTATTCAGAGAGGGCAGATGACTTTTTTACCCCGTCCCAGATACGAGCTGCGTAGTGAAACCTTTAAAAACAGAACAAACAAACACATATGTTGTAATCACCTTTCTAATCAGAGAGCTTGTATTTTATTAGCAAAGGACTTCTCTGGTATTTTGATATAAATGTAGGTCCCTGGCATGTATCAAACATAGGCCACTACAGTATATTTGGTGTGTGGCTTAGCGTCTAAATCATTGTGACACAGAGCACTATCACTATTAAGTTTAAATTAAAACTTTTTCCCATCTACTTTCTTGTACTTTAATCAGAACAATATGTAATAGTTGGTTTATTTGCAAATAATCTTATTAAATCATAATTTCCAGAAGAAAAAAAATGTAATTAAGTTGAGAGAACATTTTCACCCTTGAGAGGTGTCTGCAGGCGTTTTTCTTCGGCTGTGTTTGACCCAGGATGACATTAGGCATTCAAATTAAATGTGTGTATTTGTTTTGTAAGACGACAAAGCATCACCACACCCTGTGTGCTGCCGACCTCTCCCAGCTCTGTGCTGTAAAATCAACACCTTTAAAACAATAATTTTCTCAGCTGAACAGAAAGTAGCTTATGTTAGCCCCCAATGGAAATGATGCCCATTACACCATTTCTCTAAACTCAAAGTTTCTCTTTTCTAGATTATTGGAGTTTAAGTAAGCAAACAAAATAAAACTGTGAAAGTGGATAGAATTTTGAGATGCATCCTAATAGTTGAACGGAGGCACATAACCATGACTCCTCTCACGGACCACTGCTGCATGTCACTTTTTGTTAACTGTCCCTCTCTATTAAACCATAAAAACATTAATAAAAAAGAATCCTTAATGGCACCCCAACTTCAGTGTAGATGAACAGAGAGTCGGCAGAGAAGGGAATGATGTTTACCAGTTCTTCTCAGTGAGGATGGTGTGGGAAAGCTGACAGCGGGGCATGGCAAGTATTTGGCTGCGGAGTTTTGAAACCATGGTGGAGAAGGAAGGGTGTCCTCTGTAGCCGGGGAGCAGAGAGAAGAGCGGGTATGTTCCCGACCCTAAACATGATCAAATGTTTAATTCCAAGTTTACACAATATAGAAAAGGACAATCTTGTTCTGCCTTATGATTGGACAAATTCTTTATAACCTGCTTTGGACAGGTTATCGTCCCCATCACTCTCCTGCACAGGAAGGAGGAACATGTTGACCTCAGCTGTCAGATAGTCCTGCCTTAGGCCAGGGAAGATGTTGCTGTCTAGCATGGACAATGTACCTAAAGACAAACCACATGTTACAGGATGACTTTAGCTGCGACGTAACATCTGGAGGAACTATTTAAATAAACAAATCTCTAAAGCAAATTCTATATGCAAAATACTACTTTCAATAATATACTTTACACCTTTTTGGCCGTACAACATCTAAAGTTAAAACATTAAGAGTTTTTTTTCACCTTTGTATTTGAGATGAGAGTGGGCCATTAATTTGTCCACCACCATATGCATGTTCTTCAGATTTCTTGGGCAGAAGTCATCCCGTCTGGCTTTATTCTGGAGGAACACTGGATAAGGCAGAAAATTAAAGAACAGACACTTCCATATTAATTAATTTAACCTCCTTGGTCTGTGAAACCAAGGAGGACACTGTGTGTCTGCGATTAAAAAGTCACCTATATGAGGATAGTACTCTGCTCCATCATCAGTGCCTGAAGAGCCGGTGCTGTCATGGCCTGCAGATGGAGTGGAAGGTTTCAACATCTCAGCAGTCTGAAGAAACCTGTTCACAAACATGACATTAATGTTTCCGTGTGATAACAACATCTTTATTCATGAAGGTACAGCTTTAAAAAGGCTGGGTAATTTCAATGGTTACAGTGTTATATAATAGCTTCTCCAAGTGTAAGACACAGGATATTGTACATATATTGTAGCCAGTCAGTAGGTAGAACTGCATAATACTGTAAATATACAGTTTAAAAGGTACCCTGGGGAACCTGCTGGTATCATTATGGGAAAATATTTAAGGCGAGTACATAGCCAGTCACTTTCAGTGGGTCTGGCTTCAGCTGCATTTGTTGTCTTACAAGACCAACTGAAAGAACAACTTTATTGAGCTAATGAAAAAACAGAAGACAAATATCCTCTCAAGATACAAGATGAAATACTCAACATTCCTATGGGAGGAGGAGCCATTGAGTGACTGTCAGAGCCTTCCAGGCAGATACCTGCTTTATTTACCCCCCCAAAAAAAGAAAAAAGAAAAAAGAAGCTGGACGGAAAGAGAACCGGAGTAG
Source organism: Labrus bergylta (assembly GCF_963930695.1). Taxonomy (NCBI): domain Eukaryota; kingdom Metazoa; phylum Chordata; class Actinopteri; order Labriformes; family Labridae; genus Labrus; species Labrus bergylta. Next base: position 9,418,500 of record NC_089202.1, on the reverse strand, counting down.
ATAAACAAGTACCTACCTGTACAAGTTTAAGTCAGTGAACCAGTCTTGAACCACAATGACCACATGGCAAACGGTAAACAGGAAGGCAGTGATCTGAAGAGACTTTGGAAAGATTAAACAGGAAGTGAAAATGAAGTTACATGGGGGAGTGGGATTGTTGGACTTAAAACATACCAATAATTTTTCGTGAAACCCGGAGTGAATCTTTTGGATTGTTATTCATTTTCATGCTGATTTATGTCCAGTGTTCACTTTTCTGAGTAGTTTTGTTTTAAGTTATCGGCTGCATAGAAGACAGGATTAGCAGAGTAGAGGAGGTAAAGGGGAGAGAAAATGTGACGTAAACTAACAACACATTTACTGAACTTTCCATAACCGTGAGCAGTGTTTCCCCTAGGATGGAGCTGTAGCAGCGGAGGTGAAGATGAACAATTAAAAAAAATCTCTTTACATTTATTGGACTGAATAGCCAACCAACAACCACCCAAAAGTTTTGGCTGTAAAAGCCTAAATTGCGTGGACTCTGGCACATTTTAATTTTCAAACTAATCTTAAATGTTTCATAAGGTAATACGTCTGCCTACTCGACTGTAAACATTTAGCCTACTTAATTATTGTAAAGCAGAATTAGGTTTCTTTTCTTTTCACTTAGCAGAGTATGAGAGAAAATAAAGGCTACTACACTTCTTCAGACACACTCTGAAGTGTAATCCTCTGACCCTAACAGCATTGGTGCTGCACTGTTGAATACAGATATCAGTGCTTTTGGGAAAGTTTGTTCCGTCAATTAATTGTTCTCATCACTAACTGCCAATCTCATAAAAAAGAAGGAAAAAAAAGAAGCCCATCCTATGAAGCAAACCATTTTCACATATGCACTCCGAATGCGGGAGACTATCCCTGTCAGAGGGGAGGGGGATTTCCTGAGGTAAGACGTGATGAAAAAAAACAACGCGGAAGTAGCAGCCGAAGCAACAGAGTCCGCTACACAACGCTATAATGAGATTATTTGCCTTTATATCAATGCTATGTATAATCCAATGGAATGACAACATCCACAAAAGAGAGGAGAACAACATACTGACCAACAGAAAACATAATGCAGCCGTTTAATTACGTGCATGGAGATCGTAGTGGTCACTTTAGCCGGTCACTGTATATAAACGTCATTCTCTTTCTATTGGCTCGAGTTGAAATCTCCGTAGTATATGCTGCCGCGTTCTCACATCAGCTCACTCAGACTTTCTGCGGAAAAAATACTAGGGGTCTGGCTGGGTAGCCTAATCTAGGAGTTTTCCCTATGTGTGAAAAGGGTTTAACATTAGGGCTTTCTGGTGCCATTATACATCTTAGTCATCTTCCTCTTTAGTGGATCAGATCTGGGTGATTGTCATATTTTTTACAGCTTGTTTTTACCCCAAATATTGATGGATTTAGACCATTTTTTTTAAATCCACAAACAAGTCCTGTACGTCATTTTAGTCTATATCGCTCGTCGCAATTATAAAGCGCTGGGCTATGTGAGTGAGAGAGAGGACGCTAACTATTAAAGGGAATTGCTCTGGAGTACGGGAGATTAACGTTAAAAATGTGCACCGCTGCTGCTAGATGCATATAGGGGAAACACTGCGTGAGTATATGCTCCAAACCGACATGAGAAATGTTTCTGCTGTGGACTGTAACGACCTGAAGTATTTTATGAGCAAGCTAGTGTTCTTTGGTTAGAGAAGTGTTGGGACGCCAATCGAACGGCACCACCAGGCAACTCACTACTGCAAATGTTTTGGCTTTGGCTCCAAACTCAACACAAGCGCAATAGGTCTGCACTTGTTGCAGGGTATTTTGGCTTCACTTTACATAACGGGGGGGGGGGGGGGGGGGGAGAAACAGAGACGTGCTGTCCATATTAATATACAGTCAATGGTGAGTAAAGAAAAAGTTAAATGACCAGTAAGCAGTCATACTGCAGTTGGCCGAACAGTAAGTAGCTAAGTAAGTAAGTAGCTTCAACATCTCTTTTACTTTTTCAACCCCCAAACAACATCCAAGTTCTTATGCAGTATTTGAACCCTGGACATAATGCACATTATTGGATACAGCCACTGACCTGCATCTCTACATATGTGTGAGGGAGGTTGTACTCTGGAGGCAACTTGCGATCGTTGTTGATGAGGTGATCCAGAATAGACGGGCTGAGCATTGGCTACAGAAACAAATCAGAAACAAATCCGGTATTTGTAAGTCAAATCTTGGCATCCTTCTAATCCAAGGAGATATTTCAATTTGCATACTTTCTGCCTTACTTTAAATTCTGAAAGTAAACCAAAAATACTAAAGATAAAAAGAGAGAAGGTTTCACTTAATTTACTGTATGCCATCCTCACCTGTGTATCTAAGAATATGACTCTCTCTTGTGTGATGAAGAAATCGATGCCTGTGCTCTGGTTTCCTCCTCTTTCTTTGATTTCTGGAGACTGGGCTCTGAATACATAACCTCTGTGAAAACAGAGAAGCATGCTTATTCCAAACAAGGGACACAATAATTACTTCAGTTATTCTTCTATTAACATGTCTCTAACTTTATACCAAAACTATAACCGTTCTTCATTTTCTAAAATAATGATATTCCAATTTACAATGGCTTTATTTGTTCAAAGAAAATGATGTAATAAATGACTAATGGGAAGGGTTAAAGTGGCTGGAAATACAATTTCAGTTAAACTAGTTTTAATTTCATTTAAATTTCAAGATCACATTCCCCATTGTAATCTTCCAGCCAACCCACGCAATCTTGCCAGTGTGACTGGAAATTCTCTCGTTTCCGTTTTCACACTCTTTGTCACTCTTCGGGTGATTTTAGTTTCTTTAAATGTTGAGTTTTGCTCTGCTTTTGCTGGGAACAGGTGTTTTTGAAAACATTTTACCGTAGTAGTTAATGAGAGAAAAACACATGCTCCAATCCTTTCCAAAATTCCAAGTGTACAAACTGAGTGTAGTGAGCCCGCTTGCAGTAGTGACAGAAGTGAAGCTGTCGGCAGCGGCTGCCTAACAACTTTGACACAAGCGCACGAACATGGGCTATAACAAAACCCTTGATCTGCAGCAGTTATAAACAAGATGTTCTCATAAGAATCTCCGACTAAAAGCCAGTATCACAGTGAAATTCAGAATTATGTGTAAATGTTCTATAATTTTTAAAGCAGTATTTAAACTGGCCTGAGCAGACAAGTGGAACATAAAATCAGCTGGCTCAGAGTCTTTCAATCTCGCGCTGGGTGACGATGACAAGCCCTGAATAACATTGTTTTATTAATTTTGGGTTTTAATTTTTGTGTGTCAACATTGTACAACAGCACACAACAAACTGAATTCAAACAATATATGTTAGAAACTTTTAAATACAATCATTCACAATCTAACTGAAACAATTTGACTCCACAGAGGCAGATGGTGGTACAACATTGCCCCCATGTGTGCTAAAACAGTACCATCACTTAAAAGTGTAGCTTTCAAATAAAAAGGATAGATGGGAGAGATAAAAGTATTTATGAAGAGAGCATCGTTTGGTCGCAAGTGCTTTTGTTGTTTCATTTTGAAATGGGGAAGCATGTGATGCGTGGGCAAAATGCTTTTATTGCAACTAAGCAAGATGAAAAGAAAGACAAGTATGGTTCAAGTACCTGAGCATTTCTTTATACATACATCTGATCTCTTTGCTGATCCTATCCTGTACAAGTATGCATAATGTAGGACTGAGTGGATAATTGAATAAACAGACACACAGGTGATGTGTGCGTATTTTCATTTGAAGGAAGCAACAGACACCTACATTGTTGCAGTTATATGCAAACTTAAATTGATATCACTTTCATATCAGCATGCATCTTATACTTAACGACTATAGTTGCATTTTAAATTCCACCACTCTTTTTATATGTATTTTCACAGTAATGGGTAAAATATGCTATTAAAAAGCATTACCATTTTTTATTTGGTTATGGAAGGCATCTCATGACCCCCCTCTCAGTGTCTCATGACCCCCACTTTAGGAACCACTGTTCTAACCAACCTTACCTTTGATCTTCCTCAGGAGTGTTTGCAGATAACAGTGACATGACTGTGGATTTCCCAGTCCCCTGCAGGCCAATGACTCCAACTACCAACATATCTGTTTGGTCTCGCAGATACTGCAACACATCACAGTAAAATATAAATGTTGTTTACATGCAGATGTCGATCAAGATGGAGTTGATACAGTACAGTATTTAAAATTGTTATACGGTCACAATATAAGGGCTCTAAAATTAACTGAATTCAATCTAAATCAACTCACCTCCATGGCACTGTCACACCAGTTCATCTGATCATCCACCAGCTTGATGCTGTGCTTCATTTTTTCTGGTGGGACGAGTTTAGACTGACCAACCATGGCTGGAAGTCAAATAAGAAGGTTCAAGAGCAACTTTTCTTTTTCCCCGAATGTAATTTGGTCTTAACAAAACAGCCAAGTAGAGTATTACTCAGCATCGTTGTAAAAGACATGTACAGCAGAAGAAGAAAAAAAACATTTTGTCTATCTACAATCTACATCAACTCACGATCCACAGTGCAGCCAGATGCAGATGCCCCCATTCCTCTGTTTTGGATCTGGTACACAGGCTGCGTGGGTCGCTGCCCTTCCTTCTCCATCTTGGAGGGTCCAGGACCAGAGGGCTGAGCCATCGTTTCAGGAGGGGTACCCGGCTTCCCGGCATCATCCCTGGCCTTCATTAGCATGATGGGCTTCTCTATGACCGGAGCTCCACTGACAGGTGTGTTCTGTGATGGTTTGGCCTTTAAAAGGATCCAAAAACAGAACAGGTCAAAAGAAACCAAAGCTGAGATCTGGGAGATCACAAAATGTGAAGGGTACTTTCTAAATCCCCTCCTAATCGCAACTCATTTGTTTGAGCATTGTAAATATGTCAACAAATCCAATCGTTCTGTAATTATTCATGCATGTTTCAGGGATGAAACAATACCTCCCAGATTTTGATGTTTAGAAGCCTTTTGTTAAGTGGGAGTGTAGGGCAAAAAAAACAGCCAAGACAAAAAACAGTGTGCAAATACTGCAAGAAACACATGAACTCCACAAACAGCACCACCAACATGATGCAAGTAGATGAGTTTAAGACACCAACACATACTTTGTGAATAGTAGTGATAACAGCATATATCATGATGCGTTAAATATGCTTTTCTCCAATGAAGAGATTTACAATAACTGAACAGGTAAGATACCCTTTCCCCAGGGGGTTTGGCAAGAATGATGGGGGTCTTCTGAATGATTGGGCCTGGTGGATCCTCGCTCCCATCCTAAAGACAGAAATAAAAAGTGAGCCATTACTGTAAAAAAGAAAAAAGAAAAAAAAGCAAAGCAACCCACACTTCATTTACACATGTTGTTTTCATTACTCTTCGTTCTCTTGGTTGGTATTCTCTATCCCGGCTTGGACCGGACAGATTTTGCCCCGGAGGTCCAGCATCTCGGTCCCCTCGGCGCCTTCTCCTCCGCCGTCCCTGCCCGTACATCCCGGGCTGACTGTGGCCGGACTCGGACATGTTCGCTTCTTACTTGATTCACTAAAACAACTGGGCTGATGTCAACAGAGTGCTAGCTAACAATTGAAAGCCAGTCCTCGCACAGGCAGGCTCAGGATAAAGTTACTCTTAATTAATGAGACAAGAAATATTCGCTCGCAAGTTTGTCGCCAAAAACGTAATTGAAGTTTAACGTAAAGTTATGACAGCTGAACATCCAACATGAAGAACAAGTCGGTGGATAATGTTGGCTAACGCGTTCCGCTGTTCCGCCTGGTTGTTTATGTTCAGGCGTATCCCGTTTCAGTACGACCGTGTCGGATATCAACGTACTGGATAAATACCGCCCGTCTACACTGCAAGTGTGTAACACATCGAACGCACCTCGTGTGTATTGAAAATGAAGTCGTTAAGAAACATCAGTATGAAAAGATGAGTTCCGCGACGGCATGTTGAACATTTAAAACCGAGACATTTTCTAAGCAAGTCAAAGATTTCCACAAAACAAAAATACAATTCTAATATGCTCAAATTTAGCTTATTCTTGAGGCCTGGCAGTTTATGTGTTTCGTTGAAATATATTAAACCATTTGTGCGTTGTTAAACGACCATTGTACACGGACGATGAGCGAGGGACTGTGGTGCATTCTGGGAGATGTAGGCGACTCTTTTCCGGTGAAAAACGGATATCGAGCTGCTCGCAGTGTGGACGCCATCATTACCATGATAACATCCTAAAATGTGAAACTTGAAGGATTTTCCCCCTTTTTTTAGTCAGTCGTTTCCACATTCTCGTGACCTTTACGAGTCGGGGTTATTTGTCAGAACAACAAATGTATTAAGCTAAACGATATCTGTATGTTTGTTGACATAACGCACAGTTTCTGACTTGAACCGTCATCTTCTAATGTGAAGGTAGGAAATGATTTTGGCAGGCAGCAGTTCTCCGGTCATGTATTTGTGGACAGAGGTAAGTTCATCTTCTTAATGTTGGTTAAATGATGTGTATTACTTCTGCCACAAGCCTTAAACACTCGGTCTAGTGTTTAGTGATATTCCTTCACTTCAAAAAGTGAATATGCAATTAAAAAATAAGGAACAATGTGTCTTCTCATCTTAATATGAAGCTACAGTTAGTTTGACTGGAATAAAAACGTGTTAATTCAATTTACTATTTGGCCTGTCTGTCCCTTTAGTCTTTTTACAAGATAAATACTTCAATTTATAATATAGCACTTAACAAAAGGGGGAAGTAAGCTACTGGCAGTGGGCTCTCACCTTACCTAAAAGTTTGGAAAGCCTGTGTCATGTGAATTTGATTGTACCTGTTTAGACTTCTGTGTTCACTTGTTTACTAGTTTTCAGGTAATCATGAAGGTAATGTTTGAAATTGTGTTGTAATAGGTGATTTATTATAAGGGTACACTATGTCCCTTAAGGTCAGAATTTCTATTTTTTGTAATTAGTTGAGCTACTTCACAATCTTTCCACCCATTTCTTACAACTGCAGAAGTAACCCTGGGACAAAAGTACCCCTTGTTGGGCAATTCATCCTGAGGGGGACATGAATGTCTATTGCTGATTTTCAAAGTCAAAAATGTATTTATAGATAACATACATTAAGGAGTATAGTTATATCTGTATCTTAAGAATCTTGATATAAGCAAAAGTTGCAACCTTTTTCTGCAGCACATGATTGTCATGCTCGGTTTAGAAACTATGTAACAATGCACCAACCTTTTTAAATAACAAATTGAAGTTTAAAAAATGGGATCTGCTGATAAGGGGTGAGAATCACCACGAGTCCCCACGATACAATGTTAACGCAATATTTGAGACACGATACGATTCTATTGCGATTTTCCACATTTTGCAATATGCTGAGAATTGCTTGTTTTGTCAAATAAGAAATAAATCTCAGTCTATTCATCTCACTTCAGTCTTTTTATTTCTACATAATGTGAGTCAAGCCCACAGACTGACCAACACTGTGAAGATATTAAAACTCTGTAAGAGGCTGCATGCACCTCACAATCTGAACTGTTAGTATTTCAGTCTAATTGAACTTGAACATTAATTCTTAACAAGGCAACTTGTTCATAATGAATTGTGCAACCCCTTCACGTTAAAAATATTGATACTTTGCCGCCATGAGGCGATATATCGCCACACAAAATATCACAATACTATGTTGTATCGTTTTTTTCTCCCACCTCTAGGGCTGATGTCATATTGCTTTATACAATCTGTGAAGTTGATGTATTTCTAAACATTTGTTAAATTATTGTGTCCTTCTTGTTTTTATTTGCAGACAAAAGAATAAGCTTGATGTCACACTAGAAAAAACACAAGATTGAAGCCACCTGGGTACTTTCCAACGCCTGATGTCACTCTCCACACCCCTGAACAATGCACACTCGTCCCCTTCCTCTGCAAAAAGAGCCAGCAGTCTTTCAGTAACGTGTGGGACCTGAACAAGCATGCAGAGGCCGATTGCATGGACTCGAGGCAGTTTCAAAACGCTTACTATTTGATTTCTGCAAACAAGTATCAGAACAGTGACTCTGCGAAGCACAGAATTAGCCCTTCATGACTCCATGTTCGAGATGAGACCTCGACAAAGAATCGAGATGAAGCCTGAGATGTCTGGAAACAGTGTGGAGTATATAGTGGGTGAAGATGATAATGATCTGGACATGAATAATTATTGTGAGAAGGCACGTGTTTCAGGATGGGATGGTAAAAATAAGAAACCCTCTAAACCTGCCGGCTTGTGTCCAGTTGATCCTGAGTTAGACGGTGGCTCAAGTTCAACTGATGATTCAAGTGACTCCTCTTATAGTCCACAATTCAAACCCCCGCCTGCTATCCATCCTACCAATAAGAACTCAGTCTGTGCAACCTGTGGCAGAGGCCCCTTTCGGTCTCTCAAGCTCCATTTACTGCACTGCAGTGGTGTAAGAGTAAAATATCAGTGTTTCCTATGCAAAGAGCTCTTTATGACGGAGACGCAGCTTAATGAACATTACATGTCTTTGTATTCCTGCCACATTTGTGGTCAAGTTTTCTCTCATGAGAACTTATACTATCAGCACCCGTGTCCCAAAAAGAGCAAATCCCCTTTGGTCCTCTTTTGTTCTGAGTCGATGCCGCAATGCTGTAACATATGCAAATCTTTTTACGCCTCTGAGAAAACTTTGCTAAACCACGTTAACAAGGTTCACACGTCAGTGGTGAGCACCAAAGTGTGTATTATTACCAATCCATCTGCACTGACAGATAAAGCAGGCCAGTCAGCCAGCAGGCCTCCAGAAGCATCCAACCAGGTTGTTAATGGAAAGTTTTGTGACACCCAGGCCTGTGCTTCAAGCTTTTCCTCTCTCTCGACCTCCTCTGTCCCCCCAGGCCGATCTGTTCAGCCTCCTACAGCCCTCCCACCTGACACAACTCCAGCTACTACAGCCTCCGTACGAGACTCTCCACAAATGCCCACTATTTTAGCCATGTTTGAGAATGACAGCCAGGATGTGGCCTTAATGAAACGCATGAACACAGGCTGGCGCTCAAAAACCCCTTACCCTTGCAGGCAGTGTGGCGCCATCTTTCGGCAGCCCTCCCTCGTCATCAGTCATCGCTACCTCCACCGAGGCCGTCGCTCACACCGGTGCCAGTGCGGCAGAGCCTTCAAGCACCGTCTGCACCTCCTGCGGCATTGTGTTCAGCATGCAGAAAACATGAGTTACATCTGTGTCAGCTGCGGGGAGACTTTTACCGGAGCAACAGTTTTAGCTGAGCACATAGAGGGCAAGTCCAGGAAAAAATCCCACTCTGAACCTACACAGAGACGTAAAGTGAGGAAAAAGTGCAGAATGCCCTTTACATGTGACTGTGGACAGCACTTTTTTAGGCCTTCTGCTTACATATGGCACCAACTTAAAAACGGGAACAAAACAAAATGTTTGAAGAAGCGCTTGAAATGACAAACACATCTCCGGTTTTCTCATGCTTGTAGATACTCCTTTCTCGCTTTGTGCGACACACTTAAGATCAAGGCTTCAAGTAAAATCAGACAAATCCCCACACTTGTTATGCAGTTGTTTTACTTTTGGAAAGACAAAATCAATCGCACATTTGTTTTAATGGCTTTTAATTATACGCATCTCCAAGATAGTTATTGTCATGTCAAATTTTTTTTTTTTTTTTCTACAACGTGCAAATAATACAGAGCAAACAAGGTCAACACATGTTCCTGTTTTGACAACATACATGAATATTTCATATTTTTCACAAAAAGCTCCAGTTTATCCTCCAGAGAAGAGTGAGTCCAGTTTTCCACACTTTTGATCCCTCACAAAGTGCTTTAATCACAGTGCAGTTTGTTTGTGAGTTTTAAGGTTTTGTTTGTTTGATGTACTCCTTTTTTTATGGTAGTTCAACTTTAGGAATTTAATTTGAGCTGTCCTTAAAATGATTAACTTAATGTATGTCCACTAGATGGAGCTGTAGAGTTAAGGAAGGACGTGTTTACCAGACATCTTGCACTCAAGTTTGCTCTCAGAACAGGTGTAAACTGTTCGATGATATACTGAAATATACATGCGTTTATGTTGACATGCCATACAAACCCAAGGACTCTTATGATGAAATAAAGCTTTCATTGACAATACTCCAATCGAACTTTGTTTTCTTCTTTTTGCAGAGCATCAAGACACAATTCCATGCATAATTCAATTTACGGGTTAAAGTTAAAGCAGTACAATGAGGAGTTATTGGAAATGATGTAATAATCAGAAATCCTGTTTGCAAACATCTGGGTTATCAAGATTTATGAGAGCTTTTTAAAAAGAAAGATAAGACTAGAACTGTAGAATATTACAAAAAGTTTCAAATAAAATAAACATGTAAAAATGTTCATCTTATTCCATAGGAATAAGGCAGTGAAGGAATCCATCAATGAAACCTTTCACTAACATTGAAAATAAGACTAGTGACTTTCCACAGTCCTGGTTTGAGATTTATTCACTTCTTTATCCTCTCACAAATATAACAAGATGCATTGTGATTCTCCCACCGAGAAGACGACTGGAGGGCTTATTTTGTCTGTATAGTTTTACAGCTATGAGTCATTGTGCAGTGCAGTGAGCACTGGGCCAGAAGATGAGGTCTTTAGTGGGTATGCCAGTCCTCCAAGTGGTTCAGCATGTTAACAGTCTTGAGCAGCGCCTGGTGGAGAGCATTTGCATTCTCCCTTTATAGATACTGTAGATTAAAACACCAAAAGACATGTATTTGTCTCTGTAATACATGTATGAAGTCATGTCACCTGCAAAAAAAATCAAAAAAAACAAAAACGTTTTTTTAGTAGCTCAAGACCACATCCCACTCTGTGTTGTAAGCCTGGTTATTTACCTTATATCGGGGTTGCGGTGACGTAGGACATGAAACAGCAGCTCCGATGTTTGTTGGAAGCAGCGACTCAGCTCGTCCAGCTTCTGCTCCATGGAGAGGATCCGCTGCTCCAGCTCCCGATAAGAGTTATTCCAATTGGCACTGAGGTCGCACATGATCATCTGCATCTGTTGGAATCCGACACACAATACAGATGGTGGATTTCTGTATCACCAAGGGAAAACACTGGAAGGTTCAAACATAAATATGAACCTGTCAGTTGTTACTGGAATAACTGCAGACACTTTTGAAATATGTGCTGCAGACTCATAGGAAAGATTTAGTAAAATCTGTTTCTGACTGACTGACGGACTGTTTTATTGTGGATATGTGCCAGTTTCAAGACAACTGATTGGGACAGACTCAGAAAACCACCTCATTATCTCCAACTCAAAAAGTGAATTAGTTCCATTTTTTGGCAGCTCAAGCAACTTAAGTTAACAAACACAACCAATCAAGACGGTTATAAGCCCGAAGATGAACACATGAATACACAGGATCATGGTATTGTTTACTTTTGACATGGTACAAAGGGTCTGGAAAAATACAGACTTATTATAACATAAATCAATCAGGAAAAAACATTAAAAAAAATATACAGTATATATACATTAATGCCTCTAAGGTATTATTCCGCCTGGCAATATTTTTTTGGCCTATAGATTCCTTACACAAAACTATACAGAGATCTGTTATGGAGCTTTTTAAAGTAGCTTCAGTGTCTAGTGTCAGAGCATCTTGCACTAACACATTCTGAGTGAGTGTTTTTTGGAAGTAATTATTATTATCTTATAGCTATAATAGATATTCCACTGTTGTCTAGCTTTCATTTTACCTTTGGGAGATCGACCATCTCACTGACGTAATCTCTTAATTTTCGTTGTTTGAGGCGTAAATTCCGAAATCTGGAAGTAGATTCAAAAAATATGGTCAAAATAAGTCATGTGGAAATTATTCATAACAAACGTACATTTTGATTACTTTTCCCCTGAATGTTACACAGAGACACTTTGCGAGACCTTTTCTTTGTTTAAAAAAGACAGTAAGATGTTAAATTGTGTTAAACTCAGGGTTTAAATGCTCCAAGAAGAGCACTACAACAGAGGCACAAGGAAACCAATGTAAAATAAAAATAAATAAGGCTACCACTCTCTAAAATGAAGATGTAAAAAAAAGGATGGTCCCATGTAATTGTCTTAGTCCCAAAGTGTGGACGTTCCTCCTCATCTTTTCCGCAGTGTGTTTATTTATAGTGGTTGTGCCCGGTGTAAAGCAGGAAGTACAACCCTTCCACCGAGGATAAGTCACACACAAACACACGATCCTGTTGTCAGGATAATGAACCATTCAGTCACACTTCTGGACTTCCTGTCTTGTGCAAACTACTTGTTCTTAGAGGAGCAGCTTTGGGCACAATAAAACAGAGGCACAACTCAACAGCAGGTATTTTTTAAAGGCTCTTAAAAGAGTTTGTACAATATGCTGTGCACCTCTCACACTATACCGTTGTAGTTAAACAAAAGAAAGGAATTTGAAGCTTCTGTGTTTTTTAAAGTGGTTATGAAATACTGAAATTAATATAGATGCCTCAATGTCACATAAAATGAATATTTCTATAGAGCCTTGTTTTTGTAGCACTTTGAAGAAACGGCCTTCTTTTTACAAGGTACTTGATGAGGGAAACATTTGACTGTTAACGAAAACAGGAAGACATTTTCTGTTCAAAAACACAACCTACAGTTCAAACAAGACAACTAAAGAGATCAGATACAGTATACCACTTTGTCCACAGGGGGTACCAAAATAAACACAAACCTAAAAATCCTCACAGGAGCGGAGATGACATGTCATATTAACATTGCCTGGATTCTTTGTAAAGGCTTATTTTGGGGCTTTTTATGCCTTCATTTAGAGATAGGGCAATGGATAGAGTCAGAATTTGGGGAGTGAGGGAGGATTACAGCCTCCTTACATGTGGGGCACACACACTAACCACTACGCTACCCCAACATTGCCTGTATTCGGTTCGACAAAAGAGTGGGCCTTTGATCACACATGCCCTGCACATAAAAAAGAGCCAATCTGATTAGTATCTAAATTAGCTTAAACACATTGTCACAAAACTGTGACAATGTGTTTAAGCTGATTGACAAAATGAATGACCACCCACACAAACAGACAGAAGGACACACACACACACGCGTGTGTCCCGCATGACGGTGTCATTTTGGGTAACAGTAACTTACACCCTGATGGCCTCCAGCAGGCCTCTTTGGTGTCTCCGATGTTCCCCACGGTTGCCTTTTGCTAGGTTTGCGCGGTGCAGAAGCCAGCATTCCCTTAGCACATTAGCAGCAGCGTGGCGGATCTGGTGAAGAAAAAGTAACATTACAAATGGATTGATCAGACCATGGGGATACGGCATTCAAGATTAGTTAAAAAAAAATGCATTTTTAACTGACAAAAACACGCAGAATTTATTTTTAAGTTTTTCTACAGAATCTGGTTCACAACAGTCATTTCAAGGAAACGATGCAAAACCGTTGCTCAACGGGCCACTTGTTTTAATCAACATAGTCTTTCCTGTTCAAACATTTGAGGATTTCAGATAAATGAAACAACAGAGGTCTTGTTAATAGAAAATGGATTTGTAGGAGAATTTGAAGAACAAGCCTTGAAGATAACAACCGAGGCAGCATTTCTCCTCGATCACCTTTGTGCACATTTTTCTCTTTGATCCCATTCATGTCTGTTTGACTTCCTGCACAAATCACTGTCGCAGGCCTGTGATGATGTCACGCTAGCGCTGTTGTGTGAGTTATTAATAGAGGCTTTTCAGTGTCGGCATCCAGATGTCTTCCCCTGTTCCCATCAGAGTAAATATGGACAGAAGAATTCATGCACACGCACAAAAACACACACCACACCACCAGCAAAGGCATAAAGATGCACCTTGTGACAGGATGCAGCCAAGAGCAGAAAGGAAATTGTTGTATCCTCCAAAGCAGTGCAACTACTGGCGTCACACACGGCTTTACGGTTGGATGAGAAGCTGTATTAAAAGCACAAACTGAAACTAAAGCTGAATGACCTCTATCAATCATTACACTTTAAGGTACAGTATATTCTTAAGAAACTCATTCGGCCCTCTGACATTGTTTCCTTGTAAGTTTGTGATTATCAGACACCTCCTGCTTGAATCCTATCCAAGCCTGCAAACAGAGTTACTCCTCTGTAAGTCCCTTCCACAAAAACAAACACACCGATTTCCTGCCCCACCGCTGCACCGTCCTGGACTAACACACGTTTTCTTTCCTGACAGAGTTCAGATGATTTCCTCTGGTTGACACCTTGAGAATGCTATAAAAAGGTCCCTTCTCTTTTCCCACACTGTCACATCCTCTGGTGTCTCTTATTTAAGGAAAGAAACAAATTATATTAAGACTCAAAAACCAAAACACACATATACAACACGGAAAATAGAGACGCTTCCATCCTGAGCACTCCATCCGCTTCAGGGTTTCTCTTATTGGGCTGGATGCAGGTCGGTAACCTCTGAAAGAAGGGCGGGAAGTTGACTGTTTATCAAATCTTTATCTCCGGAAGTTGATTCATAGATAAATATTCGCTCAAAAATACTGCAAAATAAGATCCCCTCATTTTAGTTACACCTATTATATTGGACATTTGAATTAAATGCAGGGTTGGTAAAAGAAAATTAAGATTTTGGTTGAAATTGTCTTTAGGTCCTGAAAGAAATTATTCATTCTTGAGCTCTGAAAATGGAACGAAGAAAATCTGTCCTCTGTAGCAGTTTGTAAGTCTGTAAAAACTTTGACCAATGTCTGCCTCGAGGTACCAATTTTAAGAAACCAATCAGACGACGTAGTTTCTACACAATGCAAACGATCAGATGAGGTCTGCTTCTGGAGAAACAGCGCTCGTGTATGTAAGTGAGGGGCGTGGCTTGTGAGGGAGCACAGAGGGGAGGTGGTGGGTGTAGACTCAGCACTGAAGGAATGCTACTTTCAAAATCATGCTAGTTTTTCGAAAATTACCAACCCTGCCTTTAAAAGCCAGTGATGTCATTTGGATTAGTTGATGCAACACATCAGATGCTTTTTTTAAGTAAAGAGTCATTAATACGACCTAAGCTGAAATATGAATGTGTTAATTCTTACATTATAAGACACAAATTTTCCTTTCATCTTAAGCACACACTCCCATTTAGTTCAATTATCATAGTCTGCCTAACTGCAAAATACTTTCCAGAGCAAACTGAAGTTTTGTTTTGGTAGTTCTTTTTTTGATATTGTGCAATGCAGCACATACTTTTCTAATCAGTCTGCACTTACAGCTGAATAACCACACAATGATCCAGTAACTTTGAAAACAATAAACACAGAAATAGTACCCACTGAAATGAAATTACCTATTTTAAACAAGTTTCAAGTTTCTGCAGAGTGATGAATGAAAGGGAAAGTACGCTCAAAAATTGAAAAAAAACCCAAAAAACTTCACAGTACGGTTTAAAGATGAGGTAGCAGCGATGTGAAGTGTGCATGAAAAGTGATGAAAGGGTAAAAACTGGAAAACATTTGTGGTATTGTCTTTGAAGGTAAGTCTTTCATCGGTGTAAAGGATCAAAAAAAGCAAAAGTGCTCACGTATGCACATCTTTAAGTCGTATTTCTGTTAAGAAAATTGAGGCAAAAATTCAATCATAACTCGGTGAGTCGGAATGTTTTTCTTAACCACATATTTTAGTGGTTACAAAATGTGAACCATATCATAACAATTTACTTTTAATGACAAACTAAACATATTTTGCTCTTACCCTCTTAGAGATTTGGATGTCCAGCATGAAGAAGTGCACGTGTTTCTCTCCTTTGTTCAACGCCAGCGTCTTGTTCACCACTGCCACCAGCATGGCTGTGCAGGCTACACCCTAAAACCAATACACAGACATATTGAGAGGCATGCTACTGATTTATTAATCATCTGCCTCTCTTGCCAAACGTTTCTCTGAATCTTGTAGGCATAGAAGTTTAATCCTGACAACTGTAGGAACACAACAAGGCAGAACTGAGGAGAAACTGACTTTTCACTTTTAGAGACTGGATTTAGCCTAAACTTCGTCTCACCCCTCATGGGAAAAGTAAATGTTGACTCTGATACCTCATATGGCTCTGTCTAATAAATCAAAGTTATATTTAAATGACTATGGAGCTCCTTTCCTTTAAAATTAGCTTTGCGCTATTGCTGGACACGAAACCACCAAACGATGGTAAAGATTTTAATAGTACGCATAGTGAATCACATCCACACATAACACACACGTCATAGGACACACAAACAGAAATCTGCGCTGTTTTTATGTCCAACAAGGAAAATGATAGCCAGTCTTTACCTGTGCTCCTGCTTTCAGCTTGCGTTAGAGAGAAAGAGAAAGAAGGAGAGAGAGCAATCAAGCAGCAGAATAAGAAAGCACAAAGCAGAGTTTTTAATGATGTATTCATCTAACACTCTAAAAGCCGCTAAATATCTATCATTACACTGTCTGTGAAACCTGGGAGGTGCAAACTCTTTCCATGGATCCATCCACATGGATGCAAACTTTGTTGTCAACCCCTAAACACAGCTGTGAATAGAGTTAAGGCTGGACGTGCTGAGCGGTCGTACTACAGGTGTGAGAGCCCCAGAGACCGGCTCCCAGACTAGAGCTGCCCTGGTGGGAGTAGGAATTTTATTTTTTCCAAATCACTGGCACAGGTTGGCACACCCTCCTGATGCACTGGTGCCAAAGGCAATAAACCACCTAAAAATGGATATGGTGGAAAGTTTTCCCTTATAAGGGGGGGGGGGGGGGGGCAGCTTATAAAAACACAGCAGATGGAGAAAGAGAGATGGAAAGAGGTCGTTTTCCACTCTGTAACAGAGGTGTCTGAACCAGGTTGGTACCCTCATCCAGGACCACGCCGGTGATTCTTACATGCTCATATTAGAGTTTGACCCCAGAGAGCAAAGTCTATAACCTTTCTAAACAATCACTGCCACTCCTCTTTTTCAGTGGCTTAATGTTTATCTTCCACTACTGTAGCTCTTTATGTTTTATCTCAAATATAACTTCCCCATCTCCCTAATCTTCAAGACCCTCCCTTCCACATTTTTTTAGTCCTAAAAAAGAGAAAACCAAACTTGTATTGCTCTTATCTGCTCCTGTACTGTACTATAGAACAATTTTTTTCATCAATTATGAGATGTAAAATATGCTAAATTTGATCTCCAAGATATCTCCATGAGGTGTATCAAGAAAGAAAATGTGCAGCAATACAATGTGAACCCTCAGGCTGCACAGCGACAGTCTCCTCCCCTTAGGCTCTTTTCATGTGACTGCCTGGTACAACCAAGGTGCTGCAGGAGGGAGCCCTGTCCTATTTTTCTTAACAGCTGTGATCTAAATCACACACAAAGGAATGAAGGCATTCATGTCGGTCAGTACAGAGTGCGCAGCCGGGCAAAGAGGGTGTAAAGTTTTCAGGTTAACTAGTGGAATAGTGCAGAACAGGCTGGAATATAACAGGAGAGACATGAGCTGAACTGAACTGAGTCGATATGAAATGAGAAAACAATATAGGAAAATGGTGGGGGAAGAGTTTCTGAAATGAAACAGAAACAGATGGGAATGAAACAAACCAGAGAGGATGTTATGGAACAATATCAAACAAAAAACAATGCAGGAACATGGCAATAAAATGCAATAATAAATCACTATTTCCATATGGGAGAAATGGAGTGGAGTGAAAATGAAAATAATTGGAGATTATTGAACTTTGGCGTAAAAGTAGGAGGAACATGGACCCCCAGAAACAATGCAGGGGGTCTTAACAGAGTCAGGGTCCGTGTAGACAAACATATCAGATCGTTATGTTAAAAACAAATAAAAAAGTAAAACAAAGATTAGATATTTTCCATTCTTTTCTGAATGTGTTTTCCTAACGAGCAACCCAACGTTACCATGACTCCAGTGAAGAGACAAACTGCCTTTCCACAGCTGCTTTTGGGCGCCACATCCCCATAGCCCACTGTGAGGAAGGTGATGGCTATGAGCCACAGTGCTGTGTTCATGTGGCCAGTCACCTCTTCGTTCCCCCTGCAAGAAAAGAAACAGAGCTGAGACTGTGTTGGAACAAAACATGAACAATGCATACCATTGTTATTATGGGCAAAGTCTGGCCATCAATAATATTAGATGTTGATATTTGGTGGAATATAGGTTGCAACAGCAGGTGTCCAAAACTTAATTTCAGGGCAATGTCCAATGTAAACATCAATCTGACGCAGATAACTTACAACATCTTGAGCTTGACTAAGGGTGGGAATGTATCAATACAGCCCAATATATCAACGTCCTGACTTCTGTGATACAATTATCACTTAGTTGGAGCCAATTAATGATATTTATATTAAAATCATGCTGCTCTACACACAAAACCCTGCCAATTTGGCATACCACATACTGACTCCTCCTTCTGTGACATGATCGAGAGCAATCTGAACAGAAGTTAATTGGCCAAAGAAGAAGTTGACCGAGGGATAATATTAGACAGCAATGAAAACAGTTAGAGGATGACACACGATAAGAGGCAAAACTGACACCAAATGTGGTGCATTTGACCTATTTAGAAGGATTTTATATTCTTCTGTTAATCAGATATTGTGATGTATCATTATATGATTGTCTTGATATATATCAATCATCACAGAAGTGTCATGATATAATCATTATTATGGGTCACGTATCATATCATGAGTTACCCTGCGTTTCCCACCGGTCATGCTGATAAATTGTTGGTTTTAGGTTGTGTTGTTAAGTTAGTCATCCAAAACTTAATACAAACCTTGTTGCTGTATTGTAACCAAAACCAAACGTCAGCTAAAAGTCATAATGTTAATCTCAACTCAACTTGGAAAATGTGTTTGTGTTGTTAGATTATTAACACCCAACATCTTTCCAATGTTGTGTTGTAACATGAACCTGATTTTAATTTCCAAATAAAGTTGAATCTCTGTCCAACATTAGATGTACTGTACCAGCTGGGAAATGTCTACACAACAGTGTTTACATAAACAATAGCTAGGCTATCATTTATAAACCAAACTTCAAAAAATCAGACCATTTTGGTCCGTTTTGGAGTTATTAATACATAACCAAGCTATATTTAAACAATGCTATTTCAAACAACACGGTAGTCACATTTCTCCATCGGGTATTTAAATCCAACATGGAGAAAACAGAGATAAAGTTTTGACAGTTGTTAGGTTTGTTAGTCGTGTCGAATTTTGCGAAACAATTTTTCCAATATAATCATGTAACCTATATAATACATTATTGGTTAATAAATTGCTAGGTCTTCCAACATCCAAAATCTCTTTATGGACAAAATAACCAATAACCAATAACCAATAACCAACCTCTTATCTCCTTTCTGAATTTTCTTATGCTACTTTCTTTTGACAATCAAATGTTCCACTCATCAATAAATCCTTGCTAATACTGTCTGACACCTAACCCCTGGCAGCAGCTTCAGGCTTTAAATTAAAGAAATAACCAATCTTGTCGCTAACGGTGTTGTTTGTTCTTTTGTAACTCATAAAGAGTTCTCAATATTGATTCAGGCTGTTTCACAACCAGCTAAGAACTTCTTACAGGAGCTTTAAAGCACAACAGTGACGCATTTATTGATCTATACCTGATTTTAAACTGCTATTCCATACATGACTGTTTGCTGAGAGACACATTTCACAACTTGGTCATGTTTAAGCTTAGGCTTACGCTTAAAGAGTCTTTAGGTTAAACTAGCTTTGAAATAAAAGTTATGTGAATTGTACAAAATGATTCTTTCATTTTCCAATCCATTAATGTTTTTTGGTTCCCATTCTTTCTCAAAAATGTTTTGAAATACAGAATTGAATAAATTCTAACTCAATACTCATCCAGTTGTGTATCCACCATGATTCAGCAGACTCCAGAACTTTATGACTTAGATCAAATAAATTGAACATCCTTTTTCCGGATTTGATAAAGGTGTGGTCGTCTATCAAACAGTGTTATCAGTGATGATGCTCTGCAGTATAGTACAGGAGTTCTGGGGTAAACTTATAAAGCCTGAGGACATGCAGCAGAGACCAAGGCAATGTAAGTGTTCATTAGTCTTCTGGATAATGAACTAATGTTTAAAAAGGCGGGTGTATAACAGTTAAGTGTTGAACAGTGTGTTGGTCTTATCAGCTTTCAGTCAAAGCCTTTTTTATTACCTTTGACAAGTAATAACATACAAGCCTGAGACATGTGAAGGAAATACCTCCCATTAGAGTCCAAAAGCACAAATGACATCATACTGTTCAAACACACTGCAGAGGAGAACGCTGACAGTTTGTTGGCCGGTGTCACGAGGCAATTTGTTAGAGTAACTAAAGAGAAAATCATGATTATAACATCAGTTATTTCAAACCCATTCTGAACAGGAAAGTCAAATTGACCATCAAGATTGATGGAGGAATGTGAAACTACCGAGCGTCTTGTGTTCCTAACACGCATGTGTGTGACGGGGAGTGCAGGGTTGAAGGAAGATAGCAGACGTCCTTGTGTTGACATCTTTGAAAGAAAGTTTTAAAAGCATACTTTTACAGTGAAAGAAGATGTTTAAATATGCTCACATAAACATCACTCATTAGTGTGGGTATAGGTACAATTCTAAGCATTGGCTGATTGTATAATATGAGAAGAAAGAAAATCACATTTCAGAATTTCATGACAGAAATATTTGATAAGCCATTTTCACTTTTTGGTTTAAAAGTCTAAAACTGAAATCCTGACAGAGACTTCCAGTGAAATAGACGTACAAACCTCAGATTTTCTTTACTTATAAGATTATCCTTGGAATAAAAATATCTTAGGAAAGTCCTTTATTCACTTATTAATTAAAGTGATAGCAGTTAATCGTCAGTTTCATGAAGGATTTGGGGGAATTCTAGTTTAAAAACTAAAGGGCAGAATAGTTTTGTGGAAAGCCAAAATCTTGCATTCTTATACGCTTTCCTCTAAGCCTTTTATTTGTATTTGTTGAGTTAGAGGTCTATTTGCTCAGTCTGAACAACTTTCGTAAAATTAGCAACACATCTCGCAAAGATTATACCCGGACAGGTGAGAGAAGAATACTTTTGGAATTTCTTTGGCTTTGGTGAAAGTCATGCTCTCTAAGTGGGCTTTGAGTTTTTAAATATCATGTTATAATCGTAGTATGCACAGAAGACACACTGCATATCCATTTTGCTAGTACTATGGCTCGTTCTTGTGACAGTTTCAGAATCAGTCTGTTTGAATTGATGATACGTCATGCAGTTGTCTCTCCTACCTCTCACAGAGAGTAAGCATCCAGGACGCAGTGAGCCAGAAGAAGAGGATGAACACCAGCAGCGTGCGTGCAGGGTATTCATTCAGCAGTACCTTGAGAACAAAGCGGAAGGTGAAGTTGATGTTGTTGAGGGAGCCGATGCTCCTGTAGGAGGCGCTCAGCAGCACTTTGCTGTGCAGCAGGATGGCTCTGTGCACCAGGTACAAGCGCAGGAACATCAGCACTGATAAAAGCAGGTCGATGTCCATCGTGAGCACTACAGGCTGGTTGGAAACACACAGCGGAGCTGGGGAAGAGGAGGTGACATTATGTCCGATCTCCCGGTATGAGCCGACAGGATGGATGACACAGACCAACATCTCCAGAGAGATCGCAAGAATCCTGTGGCTGGTCATGGCAATACGCCAGTCCACTTGGTTATGATCAATGACAAACAGCTGGAGAACAGAAGACAGAAACAGAGAGTGTGGGAAGAAAAACACATGATAACTGTGCTAATTGAGGAAGACACAAGTAAAAATACAGTCAAATCTTTATATGAACAATTTTCTGTTAAAAGGAGAAATCCCCTTTCATTAAATTATCTATAAAAGATACAAAGAGTGGATTAAGAGCGCTCCAATGTAATTTCTTATTTTGCCATTGATGACATCATTACAGCTTTGGGGCTGTCTATTTTCTTACACCTGTTTATGTGCTTACCCTCTGATAATGTTTTCACAGTATCTAACAAATACTATCACGAGGTATATTGGATTTGGCTGTACAGTAAGTGTGTAGATGTTTTTGATCTCAAGCAAAAACAGAAAAAAAGGTTAAAAAAAATTGCAAACATATAGTTCTCTAGAGAACACCATGTTTGTAAGAGCCTTTGAAAAGACAAATGCTTTTTAAGCCTGAAAGGTAGGAGACCACCATTATCTAAATTAAACAAGACCATATTCTCAGATTTTTCCTTCTCTTATTTGATCCAATGATTTGATGCATTTCAGTCTACCTGGCTAAAAGAAGTAAGTCTCACTTCAAATAATGAAAGCTGCATCAGTGCTTGTTTTTCGGTCTCCACCCTTAAAACCTTATCTCCCCTTCACACTTGCATGGACCCCACTTGTATCAGACACCCGTGACTTGCAACCAAACTGAAAACATTGTGTGTGAGAGTATAAACCTGGCAGCTCGACTGAAAACAGACAAAGATGGTTTGAGTCCCAAAAAGTACCTCAGCATATTTGTTGTCCATCTGGTGCTCTATTGAATATGCATGCTGTGTGTGGGCAAATAAAAGAGTGTTTACTCTGTTTAATTTCATCCAAACCTTTTCATGTATATTAAATTACCAAACAGCGGCAGCGAGCCATGTGGTTTGGAAAAATATAGAAGCTTAAACATTGTTCATGCTTGTGTGGGCTGAGCTTTTTGTCCAAGTTTCTTTTTCTTTATGTAGACAGCAAATATAACAGAGATTATCAGTGTTAAGGCTACCATCAGTGGACCGAGAGCTTCATCTTAAAAGACTGCCCTCAAGTATCTCCAACAAGGTATCACTTTAAACAAGCTAAATCAAAAACAAACAATATTGTTTTAAAATAGACATGCACTGAATATGGCGAGCCAGACGCTTAGAATCAACACAAACACACAAACTCTCACATCACAATAACAACGGCCATATTGTTGGAACAAAGAGAAAAGGCGAACACACTCACCCTGATGTCTTTATAATGGAAAGCTATAATAAGGGCCAGGAGACACCCAGTGGACAGGCTGATGGAGGAGTTGATGATGAGTAATACGGTGTATCGGCTGTCCTGGGAAGGAAACAACAGAAAAGGAAGATGAGACACTTAAAGGAAGACTTTTTGCAACAGCTGAGATTTGATTTATTTTCTTAAATGTTTTCCATTTGTGACATCACAGTGGGATTCTTCAGAGCAAAACTTTTGTGCAGTTCCACCATTTTTATTCTCACTATAGAGGAGTGATGTCTACCTGGAAAAGAGGGCTCATTGCATTTAAAGAGACACACACACCAAAACGGAGCGTTCTGAGAGAGCTGGTTTATACGGAGTCACAAACCTCCTCTGGTGCTTGATTCATGTTACATTTTTACCAAAGCACAGCACAGACGTTTAATTTAGACCACAGGGGACTGTTTGAAAAGGTGGAAAATGGGGATAATATGTCCTCTTTAATGAAAATGATCCTAAACTGAACAGTTTCTAATGCTTATAGAGGTTAAGACAGAGATGGAAAAATATACAAGAATATTAAAATCAAATAGGAATGCTTAACGTACTGAAGAATGAGCACTTCAATTGCCTTTGAAGAAAATGATGGATGAATGGTCATTGGAGGCCAATATATATGTTGTCTGACTTTTTTCAGGAAAAGGGAGTGTTCTTGCAGTGTTTTACAGTTCTCTTTATAACTTTATGTTTTACTTAAATATTAAATTGCATTATTTCATATTTGAGTAATGCTATGATTTGTTCATTTATTAATTATTTATTAATATTATCAAATTAATAATGATAACTCCTCATGACCTAATAAGGCAAACGAGACCATAAGCAAGAAGACTGATTGTTTCTTCAAAATATTTTAATACCTGCTGCCGCGGTGTCAGACAATGTGATTAAAAGTGTGCAGCAGAAGCAGCCTTTTTTTACATTTTCAACACCAATGTCTCTCGATTTGACAGTTAAGAGAAGGAAGGATGAGACTTTTTTGTCAGAAGACATTGCTACCAAAATCAACACGATGTTCCTCAGGAGCCTCAAAGTTAAAATAAGGAACAAACAACATAAGCACACACAGAATATAAATGGAAAGGTAATGTTAAAAAAATAAAAAGATTTATTTTGGGCTTTTCGTGCCTTTAATGCAGAGAGAGGACAGTGGATAGAGTCGGAAACCAGGGAGAGAGAGCGGGGAACGACATGCGGAAAGGGGCCACGGGTGGAAGCAAACCTGGGCCTACTGCTCGAGATGAGGGTCTCAACACATGGGACGCACGCCCTAACCATTGCGCCACCAGCGCGCCCCAGAGATATTTTCTTTCAACTGAAGTAGATTGTTATTATTCAGATTTTCTTTTTCACTGAATGATGAAGACTACTGTAGATGTGGAGATTCCTAATTAAGGTCATGTTCTTATGAAATCAAGTCCATACTTTAGAGGCGACCAGTTGTGTTGGCTATTAATTTCAGATTAGAAAATCATTCATTGGTTGAGGAAATACAACCACAGCAGAGTTACAAATAATCATGGCTCCCTCTATGTTGTCACCAAAATTCCAGGCATTTGGTTTGTGCAAAGTTTCAAATACATTGCAAATGAAAAAAGTAGAAAGGACATTTTTTCTAAAAAAAAAATACTAATAGTCATATAAGTCAACAGCTTTCAAAGAATAAGGCAAAAAACAACAAATTATTCAATAATAATAACAAACCTTTATCTTTTAATAACGTTAAGCTTTGTAACCAACATTTTTTTGTTTTCTCATCAAAAAGCATTTTGACGCTTACTGTGCTTGGCATCATTGATTGTGTGTTGTTTAATCTACACTGTGGATTACCTGTGTATAACGTATTCAACAAAAAAGCATGCATTGATGTGAAAGTGAAATGAATCATTTTGTAAAACTCTTCCGTACTTTGGTCTCAACATGTTAAATAGCATCTACACCCGTCTTTCACAAAACTCAGAGCAACTTATGCAACCCCAGTCCCAGTGGAAGGTTTTAGTGGGAATTGCAATTTAATGTGGTTTACAGTAAAAACAAATAATTGCAAACTTTCAAACTTGGGGAAACTTGAGCGTGTAGGTGGTATGGTGTGACGTCGGTTGGCAAGGTGGGCTGCTTTCCACAGTTTCTCACGTAGCATCCACATCATGCCTGTAGTTCATCCAGGGCTTATTAGCAGATTCCATAACAGAGACTTCAACAACATCACTTGCTGAGTTTCTAAATTTGGTTTTTAAAAAAAATTTTGCTGTCGGAAACTGTCATTTCAAGCCCGGTGAACCCAATTTGGGTTAACCTTAACACGGATTGTTACTCACAGTCTTGGATGAACAACGAGCCACCGTAACCAGGACGGGCCACCCAGAGCAGAGCAAAAAATAACACAAGAAAAAATGAATACAGAACAAAGAAGGTGGTCTGCTTGTATGTACCGTAATAAATAAATAGTTTCCAAAGAAAATATTCAAGCAACTGACTTCAGTTTTGAAATTTCGGCTGTTGGTCAATGGGATTTCATTAGCCTCCATACACGCATGTGCTAAATATCTTTTGGAACATAATGTGTCCTGTATTAAACTGACAAAGAAATAATAAATAATAGTTACCTTAACAATATTATACATGCAAGAGAGACAGTGATAGGAAGGGAGACAACAATGCTGGTCTTCTTTCCGATGAAGCTAGTTACTTTTGATTGGGAGAAGGAGTTCATGACCAGATAGGAAACAGGTTGGTGTTATCACAAATAATTTCTGTCACTCATTTTAATATTTCTTGTCCACTAAATGTGGATGCAATGATCAGTGAAACTTATACAATAGAGAAGCATGAAGTCTGCAGCTATGGGCCAGTCTGTCAGGGCCGTTTCCTGTAAGCAATGGCAACATCTTCATGTTATATGCAGTGTTTCATTTTCTCTTACTCTAATGTCTTAACAGTCAAATATATCCCTGTATTGACAATCTTTGCAATTAACAACGTTATTCAGTTTCAGCAGCGTGTTGTTAACAACTCAAATAACTCAACAGCAGCATTTTCAGGTATTAAAAAAATGACTGAAATGATTTAATCAGTATCAGTAGATTGCAGTAATATGGTGAGCGTCAGCAGCTGTAGAGCAGAGGTGGTTGATTGTAACAAGCAGGCGCCAAACCACACTAACAAGCGGGTTTGCAGCCCCGCTCGCCCAAACGAGTGCAAGAGCCAAAGAGATTACGAGGTGCATTAGTGTTTTCATGAAAAAAATTAGAAGAATCTTTTTCAGTCATCTCATAATTTGTCTTCAGTCTCATTTTGTAAAATAAATCGTGAGAGAATCGTGTCGTGAACCCAGTATCGTGAGTCGTAACATCCCTAGTGCACACTCTAGCCTCTTGTTGAGCTAAACTCAAGACAGATAGACTTTTGGACTGGCCATGCAAACACACTAATTAGACGCTAAATGATGTGGAAAGATAGCCTGAAGTACTTGCAGCAATCTCGCTGTAGGGGAAGAGGTTAAATGTGGAAAAAGGCTCCATAAATAGCCCTGTTTTTCATTCATTTCCATGAAAAGGTATGCTTAGAATATAACTGTAGAACTGCCTGAACTTTGAAAGCCCTGCAGAGATGTCAAGCTTTGTTAAGACAGCCTCTGTGTGACTGCTTGGGATGAAGATGGCACAGCTCACATTCATGCCTTTGACACCACATTGAGTGTAAAGATGAACGCTGACAGCCGTTAGATCAGCCTCTCCAAAATAATATGCTCCAACTGTGGCATGCAACACTTTTCCAGTGCATCAGCATTTCCATGGTACCTTAGCTTGTTCCTGTTGTTGAGAGGACTCAGACAACACCTGTTCTTGGTTGGATTTATAAACTGGAAGAGCAATGTCATATTCATGCCAGCACCATTAATATCACAAACATGTTTCTCCAAGTCCAACTCTCTAAACAAAGGCATTATTTCAATAGGTTCCTCAAAATGCTCGCTGACCTGAGTGAGAAATGTGCAGTTCTTTGACACTGTAATCAATCACTGACTTCACAGCATGGAGGTGGTCTGATGTTTTGCGGCACGGATGAGAACTTTTTTCCACATGTGGAGCTGGCGCGTGCTGTGCTAGAGGAGCTCAGGGGGGAGTTAATAATTTGTTGATTGTGAGGCCTGGCATTGTTATCCACTGAGATCTGCATGTTAATGTCATGAGGCCGAGCTACCAAATTGTGTGTCTGGAAATGGAGGAACTAATCAGCGGGTCGGGGAGGTCAAAACCCAGGTGCAGGTTCTGCTGGGGTGCTGCATGATTGTGTCGGGGCTGTCAGCTAATCAAGGAAATTGTTAAGGAGCACTTCTGTTGCATTTACTGAAAAATGCAGGAATAAATGAGAAAAATAAATTCAAAGTTATTTCACATATTTTATTATAGGCCTAAATATATTCATTTGTTTGCAGCTGTTTTAGTAGCCTATTGTCTGGGTGAAAAGTTACTTGGAGCCCTTACTTCAGGATGCTGTCATCATTGAACACACTTGTGTTTACCTTTATGATACGGAAAGCAAGGACATTATCAATTTTCTATTTTTAAAGCTCCTGTGAGGAACTCCTGATGATTGTGTTCTGTAGCCTACATATAAAAGGAGTTTTTTTCTTTAGCAAAAAAAGAATGTCTTCCCTCTTTTCTTCTAACAGTCTAATGTAAAACTCATTAGGTAACATGCTGTGGGATTTTTTTCAGAGGGGGTGCTGATAATCAATTCATCTGACATCTACCCCGTTGAATTTACAGGCATTCAAAATGACCATATAGAAATGCTATCTTGTTGCTGATGGTTTCGTTTGTTTTTGTAGCTTATACAGACTCATCAGGATTAATTTCAGTCTGTTTCATAACAAGCTAAAAACTCCTCATAGTAGCTTTAATGTTAAGTTCAAGCCCGTAGTCTTTCATTAAAATGTTATGACAAGCCTGCAAAACAACACGAATCAATGTTGTTAATACAGTAAAAAAAGAAAAATGGCTGCTTTACAAAGCATGCATAGTTGTGCTAAAAGTTGAACTTTGCAGATGCACGTTTAAGACATGTTTGAAAGTGACGGAATTTAGTTAAGTTTTCTGTGATTTGTGA
The DNA here is from genome assembly GCF_963930695.1 of Labrus bergylta. Classification (NCBI taxonomy): domain Eukaryota; kingdom Metazoa; phylum Chordata; class Actinopteri; order Labriformes; family Labridae; genus Labrus; species Labrus bergylta. The sequence goes on along the minus strand of NC_089202.1, from coordinate 9,390,195 downwards.
GACTGACACTTACTAACATGATGAGAATTACAGAGCTGTAGATAGGCAACACACTGTAAGGCAAGCATGTAAACAAAAACTAGTTTTTCCTCAAACACTAATTTTCTGTCATAATCTGATTTATTCAACCTTCTCGCTATTACTGTAGAGTTAATGTATCAAACGTACCGGATCATAGCGACATATCTCGGCGTTGATGATCATGAGCAGTATCCCCAGCATAGCAGCTCCCAGGGACAATGCGCAGAGCCGCTTCTTCTGCTCAACCAACAACTTTCGGTCCCGTAGTCTGTAGAGGTTGTCTCCCTCCATGAGAGCTGTCCGTTTCCCTGTAAGCGACACGGATACTTCTGCCAGATCGTTACTTTTTCGATTGTTCAAGCCATCGCAGTTCACACAATCCACTTTTAAATCTCCGTGTAGGCTGCGGTTCGTCATCTCCATCTCCAAAGCGCACTTGAGGAGAGCGCAGCCGCCTGTGCCTGTCTCACTCCGGTCCCCCTTCGCTTCCCCGTCCTTCGCCTGTCCGCTCCCCTTGCTGCTTCCCCCCACAGTCGGGGAAGGCACAGTCCGATGGGCGCTCTGAGTTCAAGGCCCTTCTCCTCCCGTGGGTTGCTCATTGAAGTAGCAGGTTCAATTAAACACTTTGCCTCTACTACACCCTCACCTTAACACTCCTACTAACCTGCGTGGCGTGCTGACGCAGCACTGATGTCATTTGCACACTGCAGGGGCTCGGCGCAGTCGGCTGTGTAGGCTACCTTATTTGTATCATTGCTTATTATTTTTGGAGAATGACTCTGTCTGCCACAACGTTTTTTTGTTGCACTATACAATCTCAGAAAAAAAAAGTTAAAAATAAAATAGGAAAACTGTTTGTTTTTTTTCTTTGGACTACAACATTTGCACAAGTAAGAGCTTGTAAGTTGATTTTTTTTTTATGGTCAAGGTCAAACAAGATAAGAAAATGTATGTGATTCAAATAATAGTGCACAAACACAAATATTTGATAACTAACACCTATGTATATTTATGTATTGGTAACCTACTGCAACGGTGTTGAGTTTCAAAACAGCACCACAGTGACCTCTCGTGGCTGAACTGTCAACCATCGACTTGTTGCTGCCTATTCAAAACACAAGTCAAGGTCTGCATACATTGTACTGGCCTTCACATTTCAGTCATCTTATTTCAAACGTGAGGAAGGCCTTTTGAGAATATTTATCAATGTAAATATGCACACTCTCTTTATAGTGTGTCCTTGCTGCCTAACTGCTGCAAATGACTCCCTAGTTAGACGTATTCAGTTGATTTGCCAATACTTCCTTCATTTCCTGCAAACCCTCCATAGGCCTAAAAGGGAGTTAGGTACAGAGCACAAACTCTGTCCCCACGTCCTTCAGAAGGAACAGCGTCATGACCTTGAGCTGATGACGCACTGAGCGTACAGGAGTCCTTCAGCTGCAGCATCCTGAGAGCTCAAAGTGTGACGGTCATTACTGCTCTGTGACATTAAGTGGAGTGTTCTGCCTCTTGAAGGAGTTTGCCAAACAGCAAATAAGACAAGAGGACACAAGTGATCATTTCAGGCTTGTGTTGATTTAATAATCTGCAAGTTGCATTGACATAAAACAAATATCAATATCATTCCACAAACAAAAAATAAAAGCAGATAAAAATCAGAGGGTGAAACATCCATTCACGTTTTCTATAGCTGTAGCGTATTTCTGATAAAGCAAATTATTTACAGCCTTAAAAACACAGCTCTAAGGAAGCTGTTTAACAAATTCACTTTACAGCAGAAAGACTTAAGGCCATCCAAAAACATGTTTGTGATCCATGACGTTGGATATACAGCTGCCACTGTAATGAAAAAATATATATACAATTTCATAAAAAGTTCAAATATAAGCTGTGAGGTGATTGCCATCCAGTTGTGGCCATATAAATTACAACAATGACAAAACCGCAAGGTTAGAAAGTGTGCATCAGTCTATGGTGTCTAAGTTGTGTGTTATTTACAATATGTTTAGTAAAAAATATATTTCTTAATATACAGATATCATCACTCTAGCTACATTAGATTAAAACCCTGAATATCATTTTACATTGATTAGCTATAATGTTTACACTTTAGGACCCTTAATGTGAGAAAACATACAAAGATTGCTATAATAAGAGATAAAACCCCTGAATAGACATTTGTTTGGCTTTGAAGATATTTCCAAGAGTTCCTGAGTCAGTCAGCCTTACTGTAAACCAAATTAACAAATAACAAGCAGTGCGGACTTGATAGATTCTAAAAAACAAACAAACTGTGAAACAGGAAAAATAAAACAATTAAAAGAAGTTGTGCGAGGCATAACCTTCAGCTCTCCTTTTTTTGCCCAACGTTAAACTCTGACACAGCTGAGATCTGACATGGAATGGCTCAGTTGAAGGATCTTGTATTGCTCAAATCCATCTTCACCTAAAACTTCCTGGCCGGTCTAACCCTTCACAGCCCCCCACGGCTGCAGGGCAGCTTGAGGCAGGATGAACTGTGGAGACGGCTGGGGCAGGATGTAGTAGCCAAATACCTGCTGCGGTGGAGGAGGAGGCGGCGCTGGAGGCACGCACACCGAGTTCAGAAACATGGGAGCACCCTTCTTGTACTGAGGCCAGACTGGTGCAGGCTGGTAGAAGTACTGGAGGCTAGCAGGGAGCTGAACAGAGAGAGATTGGAAGGAGCATGAGAGATTAGGAGGGGAAGATGAAGAGCTTCTAGCATGACTGGTAAAATACTCCATACAAGAGGAATCAATGGTTCTTTCCTTTGTAGAACATGCAATGCGGAAACTTTATCACACTGTTGACACACACCATATAAAGACCTAAATCAATAATGCACACGTCTTTCTTTCAGACTGCCCTACCCTCTCTGTGGACCATGCATCCGTTTCTAACAGAAATCTGTAGAAGCTGGTCACAAATATTACACTTCATTGTTTTCTTCAGGCTCAGTTCTCAAATCAGCTGGTACCTTGTTTTATAGCAACCGTAACTCAAACACAAGTCAATTTGTTGTGCACCGTTTCTTCTGCAGATTAATTTGATTTAATCTGCAGAAGTATAACAGCAGAAGGATGGTGAATGTGGGAGTGACACACACTACATTGCATCAGCATGGCTCACTGACATATCATCACATCACTTTCTACAGCTAGGAGCAATAAGTTACATCAGGATTTTGGCTATTTGAAAAATACACATTAGTTTATTTCTTAAAGATCAATGATGAATATTCCATGCCTCAGCCCTTAAGTGTTAGGTGACAATAATTACCATATTTCTGACGTATTTGACCTTATTTGGTCCATCTGCGTTCCGTTTCCGAACCCTAGGCACCATCACTATGGGGTAGGGGTCGTCTTCTGCCGCCTCGTTCTTCTTGACAACCTCCTCCTTCTCTTTTTTTTGCTCTCTCCCCGTCTCGCCTTCTTTTGCCTCCTCCTCTGTGTCACTCGAGGCAGTGGAGCCACAATCTGAAGAGGTAGCAGAATGGTAGTCTGACGTGTCCAGGTTTATAGATGCCACTGAGGAGTCATCATGTTCTCCCTTCACACACTCCGTGTCGTCCTCATCAAACGAGGCTATTTCAAAGGGCCTGCTGTTCTCCCCAGCTCTGTAAAGATAAGCGGATTATTACCAAACAACACAGTTTATTTCTAATTCAATTGCCACAAATATTCCTGCTTTACACTTTGTCAGTTCACAGAATACTAGACTGAGAAGTTCTTCTTTGTTGTTACAGCGTGTCTGTCTGTTACATTCTCTGCCTCCGACTCAGCAGACAAGCCGGTGACTCACCTTGCGCACACCTCCAGTGGGTCGATCCACAGTGTGATCTCATGTGGAAGGCCGAGCTCACTGTGTGTGAGCTCACTCTCCTCACATGCCTTCAGGACCTCTTTATCACAGGGTCCTCCGTTATTTAACCGGATACACCTGTGAGGGTTTAAGCATTAAAGATTGGTTACTCTGCAATCCATGGGTTTACGCCATCAATTTTACAAATTACAGAAATGACTTTTTGATAACTGTACCTGTAGGCTTGGCCTTTGCTGGGGTAGTCAGGATACCAGTGGTCTTCATATTTGTCACACAAGAGTTTCTGAAGCTTCTCAGCAAACAATTCTACCTTGGTTTCATCAAGCTTGCCACGAGCCAATACCAGGCGCTTGAGGAAGTCGACTCCAGCCTTTACCTCTCTTTTCATTATGACTGCAAGAAGAAATGATTAAACAATTAACTTGAGGTCAGCAGCCAGCAATGTCATTTTGGTTTCTGGCAAATCACAAATATGGCATTCCTTTTTTTTTTTTTAAAACAACATACAGAGAAGTAGAGTGATTTAAGATTTGGGTTACAAGCTGACTTCCCTTCAGTGAGCTGGCAGGAGGGAGGGGGGGGGTGATAGCAGCACTTCTCTGTGCAGTTGTCCCTGAGCTTTCTATTTTTATAACCTTCAGCGAAGCTGTGTATTGAGAGTACCAGGCATTTTACAGCTACAGGGCATGGCTCACAGATAACAAAAGGCTAGAGTTTGTATTCAGGCAAACAAGATGCAAACTAGCGCTGGTGTGTTGCCATGTAGGTATTTTCAAATGCAAATCAATGATGTCATCACACAGTTTATCCTCTGATAGCACTTCTGTGTGGGTCAGCCTGACCAGAGAGAAGAGCGTGTTCAGTAAAAACCAAGGTAATACAAACTTTTATCGCTCAGCATGCCAACATGCTGCTGATGGCCCTGCAAGAGAGAGTCGTGCTTTTAACTTCTAGGCTTGACAGTGATTTGTTATTTTGGATTTAAACACACCACTGTATCTTCATCCTGTGTAATGTGTTTGGTGAGAAAATTGTTGTTTGCCCTGCTAGACGTAGCCACAGCATACGCTCTTAGAGAAGTGACGGGGATATGACACACAACTCGCAAATGAAGTAGAAGTTACTTTTTAACTGTTAACAAATAGTCTATATTTTCCATGAACTTAACTGTGGGATCCTTATTATAACGGCTTTATGATCAGACAAAAGGTTTGATATTCTGCAAACAGGGTCCAAATGTATGTATTTCATGACAACACTTGGCTTCTTCAACTGAGATAATAAACATTTTGATCCTACAGTCTCCACCAGCGAGAGGTTGTGAATCTTGTGTCATGCTGACCTGCACAGTGTCACGCTGCCTGACACAGACGAGAACACAGGTTTTTCTGGTCAGTTTTCCATTTTTCAAATTTCTCCCGCAACTGCTAAGAATGTTAAAGTTGTTTTGTACTTGAACTCCTCCAACTTCAACACTAAAAGAGGCAACAGGAATTCAACACAAACAAAGTGTTTTAGCTGACTGACTGAGCTTTCAGTCTTTATCGTATTTCTGGGTTTCCAGGACAGTGAATGATAAATTTTCCTCTTGATCTTCAATGATCAGCTTTTGTAAACAAAATCAAAGTTACGTGTAGCCAGTTTCTTAAAAAATATAAACCAAGGTTGCAACTCATGTAAATGTATTTGATGATATTTTTGACCCATTCTTAATTATTAGAGCTGATCAATAAAATGTTTTTTAAAAGCCATAATTACAAGCTACCAACAACTAACAAATACACCAAAAGAAAGCTATTATAGATGACTTACAAATAAAGGTAAAACATCATGTAAATATATAAGAAGGGGAAATCAGTGATTTGAAGATATTTTTGTGATTTTCTCCATTATAAAATCTGATTATTATGAAGTCGTTTCACGTCTTGTGTCCAGTTCATTGAAAATGTAACATCCCATGCATTTTCATCTGAGCGAGTATAATGTATACTGATAAAGATAGTGGTTAAGAGTCATGTTTACAACCAGCTTGCATCATAATGAGAAATGTTTCTAGATAGTAATGATGTTTGTTTACTCCACCCGTAAGTGTATCTTTCTTTAATCTAATCAGGGTGTTCAGTGACGGCCTTAAAAAGCTCCCATGTTTTTCTGAACAGTGACCTACTGCCATTATCCCTGACTGCCATAATGTTTGTATTGGATGTGTGCAGACAGACAACAACTTCACCTGTTTGCAGACTATGAATAGTCACAGCTGTCGAACCTAACCTACACATTATGACTGTACCTGTATTTGGGCTCATTGAGGAAAAAAGTAGCACATCATTTCTTCCCTGTGTCATTTAGCCTATAATTTTGTTGTTGTTATTAGCCTACCTCAAAATGTTGACCAAAGTAGGCCTACAAATCTGACATGTGCCATCATAATCAGTGTCATCATGACTTAGAAAGCTGAAAAATGTAATTGACAGGCAATCACATGTGATGATTTAAGACCCCTTTGAGGTCCTCTGTCTTAGTTCCGTCTATATTCCCTGTGGCTGACAACGAAACTTGTTTTCGCGCCTGCGTGCAACAAATGAGACACAACAAAGCCACGAAGACTTCACCGTGTGTGACCCAAGCAGAGGACACGTGTTGGTGTGTAGATGCTCATGTATATCCAATCAATACTGAGAGAAGAAGAACAAAAGACTCAAGACCGAAGAATAGCTGAATTTACTCTCCACTTTTCACTTTCTTTCTGTGTTCTTTGATGAAGGAAACGTCACTCGGCATATTGCATAGGCTACTGGAAATGTCGCTTTCTGGTTTGCGACAGAGCGGAAACCCCCCGGTGGAAATAAGTAGTTAAAAGTGTTCAGTGTAATTTCGATAAAGGAAGATGACTTCTCGAGTTTTTCCAAGTTAATAAAGTTAATTTAGCGCCATTGTGTTACATTGTGTTCAAACTACAATATTTAGGCTATAAAAGGTTGGTATGAACAACTTTTCACAGGTATGAACAACCACTTTGACCCACACGTTTAACGAGTGAAACAACAATAAAACATCCAAATTAAACTTAGACAACAAAGACAATGACACACTTCAAATGTGTACCAACAAACCAGTGATCATTTAAAGCATTATAAACACAACATCGACATATTAACCAATTAAGAGTGCGCTAGAAGAAGATAAATGGAAAACTAAATTCTAATAAAATTCTACAAAATAAGAAAAACGAAGTAAACGAAATAGTAGGCTACTTACAGTTTTAAAACAGTGTGACTCGGCGATGATTGTCCTCGGCTCGCTGTGTCTTTTCGTGCTTTCCTGGCTGTGCTGGTGTGTGATGTGTAGGAGTTATTATGGTCAGCACATGTTGCTTCCTTGTTCTCCGATCTTTTCTCGGTGCTGCTGCAACAGAGACGTAACATTACCGTCAGCGTGACTCACTTCCTTTACTCAGCGACGTGAGCAAGAGCTGACTGGCTCCCATCCGGAGAGACAACCCCGCCCGACCCAAATATGGGCAGTCAAGGTAAACAGCTGAGTGGAGGATTTCACTGGAAGAATTACCTCCTCCTACTACTACTACTACTACTACTACTACTGCTACTGCTACTACTACTACAGTAGGTCTGGGCTTGTTCGTCCACACAAAGGCTAATTGTACTATCCCATGATGACATTTGATGTAATCATATAATAACTGTGTTTATGTCCAAGTTTACCTCGCACAGAGGCTATTTTTGTCAAAGTCTTGACAATGTGTGATAGAAAACAGTGATGACCTAACTGTCTATACGTAGTCTACCAATTGTGGCCATTTTCTGGCAAGGCACGCTTTAAAAACGTATTGGCCTACCTATATGAACATGTGCTGAAACTGATAACTCAATCAATGGTTGCAGATTATATTTGAAATGGCTGCCTGTTAGTTCAAAGCTAATAAGAACATCTTTTTTGGTGGCCATGGCAGTTTAAATTACAATTCAGCCTACATAAAGGCAATGTAAAACTATCATATTAGTCTACACCCGCACTGGGGCCCTTCATTGAAAGTTTGTATTTAATGTAGCCTACTTTTGGTAGAGAAATGTGAAAGTTGGAGAAATGTACAGTGTTATATGTTAACGATACACAAACTGTCCTCAGAGGAAAATTTGGTCCCTGGAACACAGTTTGAAGATAAAATGCTACGGAGAAGTTGTGGTGGGGGGCATGTCACAGTGAAACCATAACTCTGGTAGCTTTTAGCTCCAAACAGGGTTTCAGAGACCCGTTTTTCCATTGAATAAAGTTTGTGTAGGCTATTTGATTCAGAATATATAGTAGGCTATAGAATTTTTTCACTTCTCCAACTTTCAAATTTCACTACCTAAGCTCCAAATAGTGCACCTTTAAGCAAAAAGTGGTTTGCAGTAGGGCTATCAAAACAGACACGTATCTGTAACATTTTACTGTGAACTAGTAGGCTATAGCCTAAATGTTGATGCATTGGTATGTGAACATATTTCTATTCTATGATGAATAGTAGCCTATTTCACAATGAAAATGATGATAGTAATGTCTATAAGTGACAGAAATCCCTCTACACTGAATGTGTGTAGGCTGATTATATGGGATTCAATACGATGATAACATGTTTTTAGGATATTGTTTCATGTTATGTATAGAAATAAGTACCCTTTCAAGAAGAAAACACTGTTAATACGAAAGTGACTTTTAAGTTCATTGAAACTGTATTCAAGTTGGTTACAACATTTTTGTACATTTACTCAGACACTACCCATCATTAGAATATAAGTAATGCAGTTTTAAATGTTGGTAATCAATTATATGGACCTTTCATATCATTTTTAATTGATGTTCTGCCCAATGGAATGTTTTTCTCCTGTTTAGTAAATACTTCTTTTTTTTTTATAAATTCAAGGGCTATTTCACAGACTGGCAACCCAAAAGGTTTGCTGATTTATCTTAAGACAAAAAAAAAATCATAAAGCAATAAATGATTAGAGATTTATGTGCTATCCTCTTATGAAGCGCCTAAATCATTTATTTAGACAGTAGCTCCATGGTTAACTCCTTAAATGTCTATTCAAACGTTTAGTTGTATTCCCCTTAGTTTGTTCAAGTAAAAGTGAATGTTTTAATACAACAACATAAAAGTCTCCTTTATAAGTCAAAGTCCTTACACTTACTTTCAGATTCACTTCGAGTCAGAGAGGTAAAATGACCATGAAATGTAAAGTTCATAATGTACATTATGGAATGCCACAACTACTTTTAATGTGTCATGTCCTTTGGCTGCTAGGGCACCTTACAGTTTTGTTTTTCACAGTAAAAATAAACACTATAACTTCAAAGATTTAGTGGTTTAACAATTCCCATAATGTCTCAGAATTTATCTCTGGTATATGCTCCTTTTTTAACACAGGCCTAGTGATCATATTTCGATTTATCCGTGCTTAGGTTTTTCAAATAAATACTTCAGTAGTTCTGTATTACACACAGTGCTCCTCTGACCACAGAAGTCCAGCCATAGCGAACAATCAATGATTGTGTTTAACATGAATAAAGCAATAATACCAGCAAATCTCAGCAACACAACTGCACATGTGTGTTTATTTAAAATCATAATGTGCTGAGTAAAGCTGTAAATATTTTGTCTTTAATCAAAGGGGAATCTAAGTATAGAGTAAATAATGTCCACTCATCCAATTAAAAAACAAGCCCTCAGAACTGTACGCCCACTTTAGTACAGTGCTTGAGTTAATATTCTTTATGGCTTTTTAGCAATTAACAAGTATGATGAATTTATGTCGTTCCCTATGACCACTAGATGGCAGGCTGGGTTCTTTTCTTAGATTTCATCCAGTTCAAAGTGTTGGTTGCATGTTTCTGCAGCACATTGCTCTCTAACAAAGTAGACAAAAATCACTGCTCTCTCTATCCTTACTACACTACTTTGATTTGTGTTTTTGTCAAATATTTACTACAATTTTATTGAATCTAATTTTTTTTTTTTAGGACATTTACCAGAACTTCCTGAGCTTCATACGGCTGCTACATAAGAAGAAATAAAACATTTAAGTCAGTTAAAAATGTTAAAGGAACAAGTCGTTATCTTGGTGGTGGTATCATCTGTTTGTATCTGTATTCTGTATGCAGTGGTTTCTCTCGGATCTCCTATTCCCCTTGAGTTTGTTCTCTTCATTATTACTTTCAGTACCATGTTTCTTTTTCTCTTAAACACTGATTTATTTAACAGCTACAGTGGTTTGTGTTAGTATCAGTGCAGGTACACTGAGGACACTGTGTCAGATCTGGATTTCCTCTTCTCTTCTGCCTCTAGTAGATCACTCTCCCTGTCCCAGATGCCAAGTCAAGAGTAAATTATTGCTGTGAGTGTGTATGAGAGAGATAGATAAAGAGAGCTATAGAGAAATGAAGCCCTGAGTGGGATGAGAGAAGAAGAAGTGTTCAAGAGTGGGTGTCTTTGGTATTGATTAGCAGTGTTTGACTATTGATGGATATTAAATTGCCTCCTTAGTTTTATTCTCCCTTCTTTCGTTCTTTTTCTTTAGCTGTTGTTGACCTCCTTCCCACTCAATCTTCTTGTGAAGAACCTCTGTAAGCAATTCCTGTCAGTATGTATCAGACTGTTTGCAATGCACTGACCAGTATTCTGCTGTAAACAATGTAAACCCAAACTTGGATACAAAAACACTTTATATAGCTCTCATAAGTGTCATTTTTTTGTAGATAAGTATTGTAAACAAAACCACTTGACCTCAAAATGTGATCATTCTTTTTCAGGAGCAGTTCTCCCTGAACATGTCTGGTGGTATCAATGAAGCCCACACGCATACACCACATGCAGTCTGCTTCGCCTTTAAAAACATATTGATTTCTCTCTTTCGCAGGGAGCTTAATGCCATCGATCGGCCAGGCCCTTTCAAGATCAGCGCTAGTATAAGCATCTCTTCCCCTCACACACATGCCGCCTTTCTCTCCCCCCTCAGGTAATGGCTGTCCTTGGGCTTGGGGAACAGTTTGTCTGCTTGCAAGAGAGAGGAGCGTGTCTCGTGGCATCCTGACTGTCTCCATCCTCTATCCCCCACACAAATGCGGTTAAGTATGGGACGTGTGTTTGACTCTTGGCAAAAGGTATGAACGAATGCAGCACACACCTCCTATGACCTTTATCATCCACCCATCTCCCTCCCTCCCTCCCCCTCTCCCTCCCTCCCCCTCTCCCTCCTCTCCCTCTCTTCTCTACACAGTGGGTCGATACCTATTTGTATTTGCAATGCATTAGAGCAGTGCCCTCTTTTAGATTGAAAAAGTTCGCTTTTCTCAGATTGGCGCCTTGTTGTCAAATCACACTAACAAGACAGAGGCAATTTAAGAACATTTTACATATTTTTAGTAGGCTATATAGGCTATATATATATATATATATACACACACACACATACATAGTATATAAATGCCATGTGGGATATGAGTGAGCCTGGGCGGCCTGCTTGGAGGAATATAAACTCTGTACATGGGGCGTGACCTAACTACTAGGCCATCTGTGCCCCATTTCCTTATATCCAATTGCATTTTAGGATCAGTGTTATTACATTCATCCGTCTCTACTATCTGTTAGAAAAACATCCGAAATAAACATTTATTCTAATGCTCAATTAGGATGTTGTCAAATTATGGGAGACCGTCGTTCTGAGTTGTCAAAAATGGTCTACATATTATCCTTGAATATTTATTTGGCAGAGGTTTTCAACTTGGGGTCTGAGCTCACCAAGAGTTCGTAGATAAACATTTTATTCCACTAGTTTAAAGTTTGAGCATAGATCACGCTTCACCTTGTTGTCAAACCAATGTCAGCTTTAAGGCCAATATCGACAAGAAGTTTCCCTTAAATGGCTGGAAAAGTGCTATTTTATTAATCATATTTACACATTTACTGTAAAACAGAACGGATGGATAAATGTGTTGAATAAGTAGTCTCTGTAGGTCTCCGACTGGGCGGACTCCAGATTCTATTTAAAGACTGGTCAAGACCACAACTGACAGGCTATTTTTCCTCAGAAGAAAACGCCCCTTTCAAAAAGAACGAATAACTTCAATCCATTCATAATTAGATTTTTATCCCCCGGTTACGGCTGCAACCTTTCCGATGTTATGATCTAAGTGAGTGACATGCCTGCTGTACACAAGATTTTTCATTGATATTTATGGTCTTGGTCTCGTCTCAGTCTCACCCTGCCTTGGTCTCAGTCTTGACTCAGTCGATCCCTAAATGTCTTGGTCTTGTCTTGGTTTCTGAGAATTCTGGTCTCAGGTATGTCTTGGTCTCGGTTAGTGTGGTCTTGACTACAACACTATCTAACATACATCAGTTTCAAGATTTTGGACTTTCTTTAAGTTGGGGAAAATATTTCTGGGAATTGAAACTCCTTGAGAAAGGCAAGGTGAAGGAAAACCAAATGCTTTAGCAACCAAGGAATTTTAATCTGCTGGTAGGTCCTACGCTTCAGACTATGAATGTAATAAATAAGTGTCAATGTGGGTGTGACTACAGATTGAATAAAGCATTTCATTAGTTGAAAAATTAGTACATGCCCTCAAGTGCAACCATAGACAAGAAATTTAAAAAATCCACTATACCATTAAGGATAACGTCGGAATTTGTCATTGTCACAAAGGCTGGGCGCAGTAAATGCAAGAAATATATGCTTGAAAAATATTTTTTATTTCATGTTAATGTAGGATTACATTGTAGCCTTGGTTCTGTGGGTGAAGGGATTATCTCTCCACCCAGATACATTACATGTACGGGATATAACCCCCTGCTCAGAATCTGTGGATATTACTTTAAGACATTCCGGCTTGCCCGGTCACGCCCCACAGCTCATCTATAAAGCACCTATGCTGGCGCCCAAAATCCATTACACCAATGTGCCAAGAAGGGTAAGGCCCTGCAGGCTGCAAGAACCACACCTGATAGGCGGAGGGGCTGCTTTAGTTGGTCCGCAAGGCGCAAGGCCTATCCAAAAACACGGGTCAAAGCATCCACCAGCCCATGAACAGAGAGGCTACTTGGGGCAACCTGCAGCCGCCAGACTGACCAAGGAGGCACCCTTGTCTACAGATGAGGTACACCCTACACAAAGGAGGGGTTGGCCGCTACCAGAGGAGGGGCTGGCCAAATTGAGATAGTAGAACCCAGGAAGTGTGGACTTGACCGTGTGGAAGCTGCCCACGAGGCAGCCACACTTTGAATTCCTATGGGGCAGGAAAACCCAAGAGCACACACTTTTTGGAACATGCTGGATAGCATCCTCAACCAAGTGAGATGGTTGCGACTTAAGGGTCTAACCAAATGCCTAAGGTTAGAGCAGATGAAGAGCTGATCAGACTCCATGATGGCCATTGTTAACCAGGTGTACTCTGTTAAGGCCTTAACTGGGCACAAAAAAAACGGGCACTGCTCAACCTCATGGCCAACCTCTGATCCAACGAGGGGAGGGTCCCACACAGAAGACTTGCTTTCTATTATGCATTTTAGAAACTGTTCTGCATGATGAAGACCACTTGTGCCTTGCTTTTTGTGAGGGAAATTGTTGGCCCATCAAGGCCCGTAAAACAGACAGGAGGGGCACCTGCAACGACGCTGGGCATGTCCCAACATCAGCCTTGGACCTAGAAGTGGAGGCCATGAGGTCCTCAGGACGGGCGATATCCGACACCCTGGTTGCCCTGCCGATGACCATTTCAAAACATCTGGCTAGTGCCCCTTGCGTCTGTTGCCCACAGGACAGGTTATCGTCCTCAGAGGAAAAGACCGTTACAACATCAACCGCCTCCACCGTCTCTATATCATTTATGCCGACCACCGGATAGGGTGAGGAAATGGGACAAAAATAAGGCTGAAGCACTGCGAGCCTCACAAAAGGGCAACCTGCTTTGCTCTTGTGGTGTCAGCCAATCCCGTCTTCTCCCCCTACAATAACACAGAAGAAGGGAATCTGCTTTATTAATTGCAATGGCGCAATAACGGGCTCCTCCAGTATGTGCTACTATTGAGAAACAATCCATACTTTACTGAGGGCCCTCCCTAGATAACATCAAAAATAGTGCATGTTGATTTTCCAAACACAGCACACCTTTATCACACATATCCTCCAAAGGTATGGAAACTCCACAAGCTACAACAAAATATCCCATTGGCTTGCTATACTTATCTTTTGGAGGGGACTGCCAACGTCCCATCTAACTGGCAACCTCCGGTGTTGAAAAATGAAGCCGATGTGGAAGTGCAAAATCCTGCAGTTTGTGCAGAAGCAACGAAAGTCACATCCATACCCATTCAAAAAAGGCTTTTTTTTTGGCAGAAATAAACACGTTTACTGGTTAAGAAAATGAAATTGGCCTGATGCACTCATGCCTCGATTGGCACACTTTGTACAGGGGGTGCATTTCTTGAGAACTCATGCGTTTGATTTTGTGAAGGATAAGCACGATTCAAAAGTCTGTCACGAAGCTTAAAACCCGCCTCAGCTCCAACACTTGGCCTGTCATGTTATGTAAACGGGTGGAGAGATAGTCTCGATATATGTGAATCCTGATTACTGATATTGTCCACATGAGGGCAGAAGAAACAGGCTGTAAATACTGACAATACCGTTTACTTTGGTTCGACTTAAAAGTAACTAAAAATAATAAACAACGTGAAAAGGATACGTCAATACTGGAACCCCTCATAGACATTTTCAACATGCTGATTAAAATAAAATTTAAAAAATCTTAATTAGACAACCACCAACTATTAATTTCTCAATAACTCTTAAAGAAGTCTTCCATCCTTTTAAAGACTGTTAGGGTTCAAGTGCTATATGTGCACTTCATTTTGACATTTTCCCCCAAACATTGTTTTCTCTGTAGACAGGACAGCCTTACATCAACCCTTATATCTTTTTGATCTAAGTCAGGACAGGATTTGGTCAGCAAGAAAGTAATTTCTCACTAGATTTAATTTGGAGGGTGACTTTTTAATTGCCTATATTTCAACCCTTTCTTTGGTTCTCAGGGTTACAGTCTAAACAAACATAGTGTAAATTAAATACATTAAAGCTCTAACTATCCTTTAAGTGCATTAGGAATAAACATTACTATACAGAAGGGACTAAAGAATAGTATAAGTAAACAATAAATCAATAATTGTCGTATAAACATTACATTAAACAAACATCAGGTACAATAGTCAAATGTGCCCATGAAATAGGCCTGCTGTTGAGTTTCAAAAGAAGCGGACTGAGTTGGGAATTGACGGCACTATCTTATGTAAAACATATCTAATGTAACTAATGTAAACTTAAAGATACATTTATTTTTCATTCTTACAATACATTATGTTGCAATACAATTCAATGTGATACAATAAAATATATTACACTTTACACATAAAGACTCTCCTGCTGATCTCAGTAACCATTGCTTTAAAAAATGTATCAAAGGAAAAATTAATCAAGTCTGTTAAATGATGCTTTCCTGAACAAAACATTCAATACAAAAAACAGCAATACAATACAATATGATGTGATACCATATACAGTAACATACCATACCATACATACCATTCAAAATCATACAAAAACATTTAAAGACTGTCTTGCTGACCTAAAAGCCTAAAGCTTAAAAAAGTAAGTTTAGTCCAAATATGATAAATGATGTGGTTCTCTATAAAACACAATATGATTCAACAAAATACAGCCTGATGCAATAAAATGTGATAACATTGCATTTCATACAGTACGATGTGATACGATACATAATCATACAATATGATGACGACACCAAGATATATTTCGATTTGATTCCATTCCATCTGTTAGGATAGACGTTCGGCCCAGACCCGACCGGACAGTACTGTATGGTACGATACAAGATGGTATGATATGATACTAAACACTTACATTTAAAAACTATCCAGTTAACCTCCTTCATCACCTTTGTACATGGAGAGCACAGTTTATCAAAGTCAAATCCCTTGAATGTGTAAGCATACCTGGCAAATAAAGCTGATTTACTGTAGCTTACATGGATTCATCAAAACGTGTGTCAGTCTTTTGCCATGATCAATCAAATATTGAATCAGAATCAGAATCAGAAATACTTTATTAATCCCAGGGGGAAATTCGGTTTGTCAAAGAATATTGTTAACCATAACAGCTTTGAGTGCTTACTTGTTGAGTTTACTATGTTTCGTGGGCTACTTAACTTTTTTTCTCTCCCTCTTTTTTCCCCCAAACTCTATTCTAAGTTAAAACATCTAACATCAAAGTGGCCTTCAGGTACTTTGATGGTGGATGTCTTAATGAACTTAAAGTCAACTGTGCGAACTCTGTAAATGCTTGGGGACTACTTGTACGTAGAACAACTTAACATATTCAAAGCTGTGCTGTGAGAGGCGTCGGGTGGTTCAGTTTACCACATGCCCCCGCTGGCCTGCAATCGAATCCTGCCGTAGCTGCTGCCTCCCCTCTGTCTCCCCCTCTGTCTCCCCCTCTGTCTCCCCCTCTGCTGTCTCAACAATTAAATCAGTCAAGGTGAGCGGACTGCCCACTCGCTTTCCTTTTGTATGAAAAATAGAGCAACAGTTAAAAGCACGAGCTCATATAATAGTCCACTTTATGACCCTCGATGCAAAAGACTTGTCTTATTATGAAACATTTCACCTGTATGTCAGCGGTTGCCATGGAGATTTTGTGCAGATATTTGCAGTTCTTCTTAATGGTCTGACCTTAACCTTGCACTTTCTCGGCTGTACGCTTTCATGATGTTTCAGGCACACAGGCATAATTTATATCGCAAATCAATATTTCAGCAGCAGTCTATTCTCTCACCTTCCCTACAAACACATTTTGTAATGAAGGTGAGAGCATTTCTTTAATAATGATTTAGTCTTCAGTAATAATGTGGAAACTTGTGCTCCGAATTCAATATTTAGCCTAACCACCATTATACATCTTATGTACTGCTTGAACTGATTTCCAAGTCTTTAAAAGCCTTGAAGCACCATTTACAAACATCTCCCCTCCCCCATCTGCATTTCTCTCTCTGCCCCTTTTTGCCCCTCTGTCCTGCTCTCTCTCTCTCTCTCTCTCTTTCTCTCTCTCTCTCTCTCCTACAAGCTGTGTCTCTTTCCTGTGTGCTGAGGGGCCAGCAGAGGGGAAGTACACAGAGAAGGAAAGCACTCTCTGAGTTCAAGTGCACTGGCTTAAAGACACAGCTGGCTTTAACAAAGGGGAATTTGACAAGGGGAAAACAGTCGTGGAAAAGCAGAATAATGACCTATTGACAAGGCAGATGTGTACACGGAGACAGTATGGGGATCATTTCACAAAAAGAGTGGGGGATTGAAAAAGATTTGAACAGGAAAACTGAGAAAAAATGTCTCCTCCCCTTTGCCTCTCTCCACGTATACTCCTCCTTTTCCCTCCCACCTTCCTTTTTTTCAATCTCTGTCCCTCCCTCTCCTCTCCTTCATTCCTACCCTGCTGCATGCATGCACACTAACACACACACACACACACACACATACGGTGACTGATGCCTCCACTTGCATTCTCCGTGTTCTCAGCTCTTCGTGTAGCGTAAGGTGGAACCGGTTCAGCACAGCTCCAGCACAACACTGAGAGGAAAAAAGTACTTATCCTGTACTATCACCCCATGCTGCTGATATCCTTTCGTCCATAAGGCATGTTTCCCTTCAAAGTCCTGAGCCTAGGGGGGTGAAGAAAAGAGAAATGGTGTCTGAGGAAGAGTAGAATGAGGCAACAGCGGATAAAGTGTGACGAGGCTGGAGTGAAATAGAGATGCAAGGCTTCAAGTCCAGAGGGGAGGCACTAACTTGAGAGTGAGGAAGAGGGGACACAGAGGAGGAATCAAGTTGGAAACGAGGAAGAAACGCGGGAAAAGGTAAAAAAAAAAAAAAAAAAAAGAGAGAGAGGCTGACCTCTGAAACATCCGCTTTATTGCTTTTGAATTATCTTACACTTTACTTAAACTGTTATTAAGGTAGAAAAGAAATGATGTATATACATGATTTTAGTGTTTTACACTTTTGTTGCCTGTGTGTTCTTGGTTTTACTGTTTGGCTCTGCTATGCTCTCTGTTGGTTTGTGTACCTAAAGTCATTTTCCTTCCTCCCACTCCCTCTGGAACATTTTCCCATGTATATCCGTTCTTCTCCTTTCATCTAGCTGTGTCTTTTATGTAGCCTACTGTATTTGCTTGACGGGGAATGTAATGTTTGCTGAACGAGCTGAGAGTTAGTCAAAAAAATCGGTGCTGCTATTTAGGCCCAGTTGTTGGGACGAAGGGGAAGGGAGAACAGGGCCGGGTCTCTCACTTTTGTGCCAATTGTAAGTGTGTATCACAGGTTTTTATTTTTTTACATTTTTACGATTACTGAATATTCAGTCAGGGAGTGAATGTTGGGGTTTTAGCTTTGGTTGCCACGAAAGTGTTAAAAAGATGACACAAAGTATTTGAAATATTTGACCATCATCCTCCCTGCTCTGGAATTGACACGTCCCACCCTCTTCTTCCCCTCACTATTTGTTAGTGCTTTCAGTATGTGTCCCTTGTACACTGTACATGACCAAACCTCATACGTGTATGTATGCATGCACTTACACTTAACCTATACAGCTTTGAATACCTTTCTGCTTTGTTCTTCATCATTGCTGTCCTGTTTGCTCTCAGCCTCGTCTCCATTGTTTAAAATCGACAAGTCACTGTTGTACCTCACATGTGCACTGGAGGACCTGTGAACCATCCTCATACTGTCCATGTTCTCAACAAGCCGCTCCAGATAGCTTCTTCCTGTCTCTGTAGCCCCAACATACAAACAAACCAACAGAGATACCCCAGTTTCCATAATACATCATTCGGCAGGGGATGTTGTTCACTATAGGTTTAACTCCAGGTTTGATACTGGAACCAAAGTCCAAGACAGGCGACCTTGATGATGGTTGGGTGATGGAGTTGAGGGTGTTGGGTCAAGCAGAGGCCTGCTGACAGAGAAGGTTGATTTGAAACTCATAATTTTTGTTAATTATTTGAGATCGAAGTTTTTGGTAACACAAATTTAAATGCAAGTGTTGTGATGATAGCAATTGTCAAATACGAAGATGTTGGGTTGCGTTTTGGTCCTCATTTTTTGGCACTAATTTTATCACAATTTGAGAATGGGGTCTTGAAGCTTAAAGATGAAATTGGATGATGAAGTCACCTTGAGCAGTTAAATCCAATACAACGAACTCATTAGACTCAGCTGTTTAAGATACATCCTCTCATCACAATGAAGAGATATGTATCAAACAGTAAATACACAAAATAATGATTATGCAAAATGTACTAAATTTTTACATGCACTGACCTTTTACATGACGAGTTAATCAGCAAATAGTTTTGGTGATAAAAATCGATTATTGTGTCAGAGCGTAGTGGAAACAATGCTCCAGTAACCCAAGGTGAAGTTGCTAAATATCTGAATTTTCTCCAAACACTATTTTAAAAGCCAAAATATTCAAATTACTACCATAGCACATGGGCAAACGTGCAAAATTGGATAAAGGACATGTTATGTTTTTGTCACTTGCGCTAAAGATCACTAATAACTAAACAATAGGCCTATATTAACCTTGATTGCTGAATCAATGATGTTATCCTGCTGGGGACATGTGCCATTCTTTAGCTTGAACAACAACACGTTTGCATCTACAGTGCTCATCAAATTTAGCTGAAGAATCTGTATTTATGTCTCGTGTGGCTCAAATTCCCCTGACAGATGACAGACTTTGTTCTGGTATCAAACCACTTCTTTCATTTTCAACTGATGTTCATTTTTGTGACGTTTAACTCAATATTGAACATGAAGTTTAACATGCAACAATTTGAATGTGTGGTTTATGCACATACAATATTGAGCTTCTTTCACGTTTTATTGAATTTTCCCAAACAAATGAAAATAGAGATTAAGAAACATTGAATGAATGAAGGCCACATACTGCAGTTGAAGCATGTGAGGCATTCAGCACATCTCAGAAGTGCTGCTTTGTATCTAAAGTAAGAAATGTTGGCTTACCATGGCTTATTGTAGTGACTAAGAATGTATCTGTTATTTAAATCCTTTTCAACCTGTCACCTGCTGATCTAAACTTTAAAGTGAAGAGAAAGCCAGTCATGTTTTTCACTTTGTCAAACCTACTTTGGCCTTGGCTATCAATTATTTAGCCCCGGTGTGAAAACAAAACGACAAAAAGGGCCACACATAACAGGCGGCGTCGCCCAGCGTGGGGAGAAATGGCTGCACCATGTGACCGCTTTGGATGTACTGGCGCTCTCTCACGGTCTGAGAGAGAGCGATTCCCATCGGACTCTCTGTTCCAGTTGCATCAGTGTTAGTCTGTCTTCACGAGGACAGGGAGCTGAAACTGGGTTGGAGCTGAGAGAGCGCTATCTGGATAATGCTGCACTGCATTACAGGCAAAGTGCTAAGAAGGTTTCGCCCTGTCACACAAAGTTTTGCCTATTTAGAAGCTTTTGTATTGTGCTCCACGTGCAGGAACGGGTCTTAAGACTATTCTCTGGGTGAAGGTGTTGCTGAATGTAAGATAGTTGATTAGTGCAGATGCTTTGTCTCTACCAAGTGTATAATGTTGAAAGAATGGATTTGATAAGGTTGAATGTTGTACCACATTTATATGAAGGTTTCTTTTTCCTTATTACTAACCAAACATAAATCACCTGTCAATTGCTTTGAAGTAATGGTTTTAAGGAAATACTTAAAATGTGCCACTCACAAAATGTCCATAACTGTTGTTTTTTCTTATCTGGGATGTTTTTGTTTTTTTATCTTAAACCTTTATATGGGTATCATTTTAAAACGAAACATTTTTTCAAGTGGATGCTGCAACTTCAAAATACTTCTTCCATCACTGGTGAAATATTTTTGTTCCAACTTGATATTACTCAGTATATAAAACACAGCCAATGGAAAACAGATAAGAGAAAGTAAAGATGCACAGATAAATCCACCAGACAGACAGATTAGCCTTTAGAACATCACACATATATTTGTATCAGCGTTCATTTCAGCCAGTAAATACAGAAACACTGAATAAGACATGTTAGTGATACACTGAAGGCATTCAAGTAATACTCAGCAAATAATGTTTCTGATAAAACAATACAAGAAAACCAACTCCAAGTACAATACTGATGAACCTTAAGTCCCTCTGCACACTCAACTGATGAGCGGGATTTAGAGGCAGAAGAAAAAGCTCCCTAACATTAGCTAACAAATTAGCCTTTTTAATTATTATATCTTTAGTCTAATGAAACGGTCAAACATGACGGGGCATTTTTCCTACATTTGTTACAGGATAGCTGTGAACAAATGACCACAGGTTCGCTTTTGGTGAAAACCTGGTGTAGATTTTAACTGTACCAGTATGAATTTATTAGTGTGTTTTTTTTTGTAGTTTTCCCTCTTCCACTGCAGATTTCCAATCTCTCCCAGTCACTGAGCTGATATCAATGAATGGTTTCCTCATGCAGGGGCCAGGTGGCTGCCTGGTGCATTCAGATGGAGGTCGAGGTGGTGAGGTGGGGGTTAATATTTGCAGGCTGCAGGAATGTGTTAGGAGTCAGCAGTGAGAATTCCTCAGTTCTGCATTAGTAGGTCTCAGCATTGCTTCTTACCTCGACAAACTATCTCAATTCCATGTTGTCTGTCTCGCTCTTGATGCACGTCTTTATCTTCTATGTGTTTCAAGTTTTGATCCTTGCTGTCTGCCTTCTCCTCTCTTTTCGTTAGATGTCTCGCAGACAGCTAAAGAGCTGCAGGAGTTGGGGGTTGGGTAGAAAGAGTTTGATAGTGAAACTGTGAGTGTGATGATTCTCGCACAGTGCTCTGCTGGCCCTGTGTCCTCGTCTGTATGTCGGTCATGTATGATTTATGAAGCAGGTTTCCGAAGAATGGGCTTTGTTGCTGTCTTCAGGCATTATCCATTTATATCCTCTCATGAGTTAGATCAAGTATGGACCAGGACACAGTCACCAGCTGCCCACACAATGACTGTTTTCAGTAACATATCAGAAATCAGGATTAGCATTCTTGTTGAGGTAAAACAAGGGCAGGAATCAGAGACATAGAAGACATCCTTTCGTAGACTAAATAATCAAAATTTGAATTTGATTTTTTCTTAATGTGAAGTCAAAGTTTAACATTGTATTTATTTCACACAGCTAGTCTTATAGGACCGGTTAAATGGAGTCTATGTGCATTAACAGAACATCATTTTTCACATTAGTGTTTCTTAAGTAATCGCCTGAAACTTCAGAATATTTGTGTTTTCTTCATATAAAAAATATGCCGGCGGAGACAGTTATGGTGGCAGTTTTAAAATAATTGCAATCTCTGACCTCATTGATGTGACTTAGTCCCATTAATATTCTCAGTAAAAATAAATCTGATTATTGGAAGATTCACTCATATGCGTTCTTTCTAGTGTTGAATAAAAATACCTAAAAGCTAATCCTATACATGTCCATTGAACATAACATAAAAGCCAGTATCCAGTGAGCGTAGTTTATCAAACAAACTAGAAACATATGGAAACTGCTAGCCTAGCCATATGTGCCGCAAGGTAAATGTAGTTCAATTTGAAATCATACTCCTTTTTTGCAGATTAAGTGCCAAGTTAGAGTTAGCTTGATATCTGGAGACATGAGAGTGTTATTGATCTATGTCACGGTACCTCATAGGGATTCAGGTGACATCAAAGACCAGCGACGTGTTCATTTTTAATGATTTAATCTATAACATCAATGATTGAATAAAGTTCAGATTATAATAGATTGAAACCTTGAAAACATCTTTGAGTTTCTGGACTAAGTGTTTTTAAGTGTCATTAGGTCTCTTCTGGCAATATATTGATGTCATTCACAAGTCTCATCAAGCTTTTTTGAGACAGTACACACGCTATGCAGAGGTGATGAAGGTGTACAGTGGAGTGTGCCAGCTCTCTGATGCCAGACAGAGGAGGAGAGTACAGGAGATGCAGGTAGGGAGTTAAGATGGAGGGGGAAAGAAAGGTGACAGCGTAGAAAAGAGAGAAGAGTGAATCATTAGGAAAAGAACCTTGTGGTTCAAGGCTCACACAGCTCCAGCTTGTAAAAACAAATTGTTCAGTCTAACGGCAGAGAATCAACTGGTTGATGGTCTATAAACATAAAGCACATCAGTGTTTAAAATATCAGAGCACGCAAACTTTTCAGTTCAAGATTCAGAAGACGATGGTGAAAGTAAAGTCTGTGGTTACCGGCTGTTCTCTGGTCAGTGCAAGTCGTCAGGGTCACATCTGTAAGATGAAAGGAGAGGCTGCGGTTGGTTGCTTCCACGGAGGGATAGAACGGTCAGGAAGTGGCCCCCAGCACAAACACCAGACTCATTGTTCAAGTTCAAGGTAACCCTGAATGGAGGTTTCATTCAGTTAGCTCAGCCGCCCGTCCTCTGACAAGTTGCTGTTTTTAAAAGGCTCGTAATTGGAGGAAAACACTGTCAACTGTTACGTCTGACATTAGTGTAAAATTATTTCATCGTTTTTCTTTATTGGATTAGATTTTGTGAGGATTGGTTTGTGAATTGCTTGCTTTTTGATTTATTGTAAAAGCTTCAGAGTCTCCTTTGAAATGTGTGTGTGTGTGTGTGTGCGTGTGTTTGTGCACGTGGCCAATGCTCAGATGTGTCCATCCCTTGCCCTCGCTGACAATGAACGAGGTCACAGTCGGAGGGTCAGATGTCAGGGCAGCATTTCCCCTCCTACATCACCAGCAGCCTCACTCCCCCTTCCTATTTCTCCCTCCCTCTCTGTTGTGTCTGTTCGGTCGTGAGTTCCTCATTAACTCCTCACTGGGGATTTCCTGTCTGCCTTCTATGCTCCCCTGTTCCTGTTCCAAAATGGAGCAGGGTATTAGCTCTTTAATGAAACACTGATAATTAATTTTTTGGTTTTGAATATGTAGATCAACACACCTGAAAGTTGTACTTACACGCAGAAACACTGAGAAATGAGAAAAGAAGTCAGAGCACGATTAATCCTGCTACTGTGCCAAACCTTTGGGAAGTGTAGGACTGTAATTGATGACTTTGTGCACCATACAATAAATACACCCACACGCACACACACGCACACCAACACACACACACACACACACACACACACGCACACACACAAATAGCACAAACACAAATAGCACAAACACATAATTCAGAGTCTGACTCACCCCCTGTAACAGAAAGTCAATAACAATACAGGAATGATTAATCAGACCCTCTGTGGCCCCTCCCTCTCCACTCACCACCTTCCACTCTACCCCCTCCACCCTGCTCACCCCGCTCTCAGCTTAATATTGATCTGAATGCATTTGCTTCCCATTTATCCTCCCCCCCACCCCCTCCATCACGTAAACGCTGCCACTGCATCGAGCGGTCACAAAGAACCTTTTGCACAAGAGTGTGTCCCGTGCACACCAACAACACACACTCACAAGCACTTGCACATGCCCAACATAGGCAGCGTGAATTCTGATTCTAATAGGTACGACACTTAACCGCAGTACATGCAGGGATTTGGCTTAATTACTCAGGAGTATAAATAAGGGGTGTGCCTTTCATAGTACAAGTGCATTATGTGTGTGTTTCTGTTTCTATGTTGCACACGCACTAGTCTAAACACAATCCAGCGTTCTTAGAGGTTTAGCTGACAGCTCATTCAACCCCCCTCCTTTCATTCTTACCCATTCTGGTTGGTGGCACACAGGTTGCCATGACACCAGACTGTTTTGTCTGCCCTTTGACCTCTTTAAGGGGTGCTGTGGTCAATCAGGCATTACATTTGAGGGGCAAATAGGAGGGAGGACAGGGAGGGGGGATGCATTTCCTCTGTAAAAATGGGGTCCAAAAGGTTTCCCTCATACATCCGCTCTGTACGCAGCAGAAGGTGGGGAGCCTCCAAGAGGCTAGCTGTGAAACAAAGACACATGTGCACATGCAGACATTGCAGTGCTTTGCAGGGGTAAATGAACTAGGCTTGAGCTCCCAGGGGGCGGGGAGTTATTATGCTCATTGTGCAGTCGGCCAGCTAAAGCTGTTTGGCTGCTTCTTTTGAAGTTATATTTATCAACCCAGAGCAGGAGGCTTAGCACTCCAAGCTGGTGCACTGCTTTGTCCATACTGCAGAACGCATGTGTGCATTGAGATCTCTTTCAGATATAAAGGTTTGAACAGCAACTCCAATGATTGTCTAAACAGAAGAAAATAGACATGAATAACATTTTGTATGTTGCTGGGTAACACCAGTAATATCTTCCCCTGATACCTACAGAAACACGTAAAAACATGCAAGCAGCAAGTGTTTACAGGGCTGAGTTCCATGCTGATCAATCTTCATGAATACGGTAAATAGTCGAACATGTAATATGGCAGAACTCAAGTAGCAAAGTAAAACATTTTAAACGAGTCAATTGTAATGCTGGCTATTTTCCTTATATGCTTTAAAATAGTTTTAACAAAATGCAGACATTAAAAAAATCATACAGAAAGAGCAGAAATACAAAAGCCCTCCTGTGTGTGAATAACTAATTATTATGTGCATTGTGCATAAGTTGCTGCCTCTGTGGCCTTGAGCTTCTACAAATAACATATAGTGATAAGAAATTCCATTTTTTTCCCAGTTATTTCAAAAGTATCACAAAGCCACCATGCGTGTTTCACTTTGTAGTTGATGCTGTTGTGCTGAGCAGCTCAGGACTAAGTCAGTAGCTTTCATGGACCCTTCCACTGACACTTCAGCTGTTACAGAGGATGAACCTGTGACCTCCAGGTTAAACAGTCTTTCTTTTCATGAGGTCTCCTTTTACCCACTGTGTGTGTTTATATGTGTGCTGCCTCTGCTGTATGTCTAAGAATTACCAGCTGCACTTTAATAAAGGACTAATCCAAAGGGAACAGCATTATTGGGTTTTAAATTTCACTCATCCATATATCTTCAATAATAAACGTACTCTCACAGACACACCTGTAAGTTAATACACATAAAAATAAAGTTTTGATAGGCACAGACACACGATCACAGGATCAATGACCTGTTTTATTAAAGTGTTTCAAACTCATTTTAAAAGCTTTACAATATCTAGATGGCCTTCACACAGTAATTAATGTTGCATTTCTATTGTTTGGAAAGTCCTTGTGTGTATATCCTAATTAGACAAATTACATTTAAGCAGATGATAAGATTAAAAGAAAATGTCAACCACTTCAGAGCTGTCAGCAAGTTGTGGAATCTTTGTCATTTTTATGGCTTCGGTTCATAAATGACATCAGAATGAACCACTGAGATTCACATTTTGTTTTTGGCTTCATTTCATACATGGCTTCATACATGAAAATACTAAAACAAAACCTCCACAGAAAAAAAATCAACACTTTTACTTTTTAATTTGATTTATTTTTATACCAGTCAATGGGCTCTCTTGGTTTGTTACATTTTGACAGCCAGAGTAGCTCTGTTTAGGTGTCCTTACTAACAAAATTAATTCATTACTTCCATCTCAAATGACTCAATGAAAAGATTGTAATGAGTAGCCATCGAAAAATACAGACACACACGCTCACACTCGTTGACTTATTTAGACCTTTGGGAGAAAGAGAACTATAGGGAGCTTTACTCATTTATCTGAAATGCATTAGTTACCATTGAATTATTTGATACAATGTCATCTAAGCAGGTAATTAAAAATGATCAAATCATGTTTATATTAAAAAAAAAAAACTGTTCTATAATGCTTGCACAAAGCTAAGCTGAAATATTACAAAGCCACTCTGTGTGTGTAGAAAAGATAACATCCAAAAATCAGCATGACTTTTCTAAAATTATTTTTTACGCCAAAATACAAAACACATTGGTGATATATTTGAAGATTGGGCTTCTTTTCAATAGGACTGTTTCTGTGTTTCTGTGTTGTTCTACAAAATATTACGTAGATTTTTTTTTCTCATCAGACATGGCCAACAACATCACAAACACACACATTTGCACACCTCATCTGCTTTAAAAACCCATGATAAAATTTCCATCGTGCATTTGATTGGAAATCAAAAAAGGGAGGCGCTACAAGAGGCCAGACACGACCAATCCCAGCATACGCAGATTGACAGCTGTGCCATAGCAACAGTTTGGCTAGTTGCCAGTCTGTTGGGGTTGCCAGGCAAAAGGTTCCCATGGCAACATTCATTTTGCCATCGTGGTATATGAGGCTGGCGTCGACCAAAGCAGATTAGTGTAGGATAGAGGAGTGCTCTCACCTGGGGAAAAACACATGCATATTTCAGCAGAGCAGTGTTGGTGTAAGACGACAAACATTATAAGGACGTTACCCTCATTCACAGAGTTTGAAGCATTACTCTTGAATAGAAAATGGACAGCTTTGTTGAAAATCCACTGTCTTTACAATCAGCCTTTAGGAGTGTTTTCCATTTCTATGTTTCAGTCGAGCTCCAAGGAGATATTGTCTTAAATTGCTGCCACTGAGTCTTCGTATTTCTTGCATGCCTTTAACCCAATATCTTCTTAATTTAGTACATAAAATAATATTATCAGATTTACCCTGAATCAAAGGACATGTTATTGAAATGTAAGCTGTTTTGAATCTAATGATACCAAGCATTTGATTTAACTCCTTTTAGTTTCTGAAAATTGTCCATTTCCTAACATACTGTTAAACTAAAGGGGTAGCTCATTTTATCAGTTTTCTTAATAAAACTTTTAGAAATATAGTTATCTGTGAGCACATATCCAAAAATTCTTCTCCACTTATAAGACCAGATTTATTTGAGAAATAATTGATTACAAATATTTTCAAATAGTTTTAAGGAAGGAATTTAGGGCTGCAATTACATGAAGTGTCACTGTATGCAGATGATGATTTAGTATTTAGAGGAACTTTGAAGCTGAATTGAGATGCAGCTTTCATGAATCACTCCAGACGTTCTTTATTGGTGAGTAGACTTGCAAAGCCTAGACACCCAGACAGTCCTGTTAAGGGTGGAGAGAGTTGGAGAGAGACAGAGAGAGAGAGAAGGATAGCTGACATTGGCACAATTACACTGCATTTCTGCGTGCTATGACTGCGAAAATAATGCAGACGCCGGGCATAACGTGGAGAGGAGGTTGTGGGTAAGGGAATAAAAGGACAGGCCGGCTTGTGAGGATAGAAAAAGGCAGAAGGGGGAAAGAAGACGGAGGATGGGTAAAAGGGTAAGAGATGGGAAATAGGGACCCATGAGGGCAGCAGTGGAGAAAAGGTTGAGTGTGGGGAAGGAGGGGCGGGGGGGGGGGGGGGCGCACTTCAGGACAGGAGAGTGAAAGGGACTGGAAGCAGCAGACAGCAGTGGGTTAGGACGCTTAACACAAACAGAAAAGGAAAGGAGGAGGAGAAAAGAGGAAAGAATTTCACCTGGCAAAATGTTCTGTTGCTTGATTGGCTGAAGGTTATTCACTCATTCAAGAAGGTTTTAGTATGTGATCTTAGTGTGATACATTTCAGTCTTGCAGTGCAATGGGAAAGGAGCTTCATTTGTCTCCACTGTACAGCAGAAGTCACCCAGATTTAGATGTCAGAGCTGACAGCAGACTTAATGCTGTTGACAGTGTTATGGCAGTTGGTATTAAACTCCCATGAAAACCTGTCAGCTTTTAAGTAGAATCAGACATCTGATTTGGATGAAATACTGCAGGATATGTGAGTGTGTTAAGTGCCAAACCAAACAAAAAAAGATTAGTAATGTGAAGAAGAGAATAATAAGTGGTGACAGTTACATATTTAAGAGAGAAGAAGATATTAGTTGTGATCTTTTCTTTCGATGAATATGAGGATATTAGTAGTAGTTGAGGTTGCGTACCTGGAACATCTTTTTTGAGACAATGCAGCCAAGCTTTGATAAGCATTGAGCATGTTTCATTGTTGCTCCGTTACAGAATCTATAGACATTGACTGCATGAAGAACAATTAGACATGAAATAGAATAAGGACAGAGGGAGTTCACACAGTCACCAGTAGAGGGCAACAACTCCTCAGAGATAGAGGGAAATATGAATGAGAGTAAATCCTTTGTAGTACTCACACCTGCATAAGAGGCTCCGATGTGTGGAAATGGATTTTCATACTTCTGTAACAATATTGCCATTTTTGTCAAAGGGACGGGCATTGGTGTCAGATTATGTTCCATTCAAGCTTACAACTTCTCACAGAATGTTTGATTAATTGAGCTGCCTCTTTTTTGTCCTCCATGAGGATTTGCATATTTGCAATCAAGAGTCTGTGTGCATGTATTCCTGCTCTAGATAACTTACTGGTAGGCTTTGTGCACACCTTAAACTGAAGTATCCCCCCCTGCATCTATTCCACTGGCAGTATTGTCATTGCAGTCAACATTAAAGGCTATAGTTTTCCCTGGAACCAGATATAGCAGTTCACACTGATTTTTACACTGCAGTCATTGTTATAGATTGGCTACCTGTTTTATACTGTAGAACTGTAATGTGCATCACTCAGGTAAAATTGTAAAAATCTTACCTAAATGAAATATGGTGATAATTTATAATCCATCCATACGGAGAATCTTTTTTTTTTTCATGCATGCAAGCCAAGGTGATATCAAAGAAAACACACAAAGTAAATTAAAAAGGGGGGGAAAAAATCCTCTTTCAATCTAAGACTAAAGTATTAAGTGAGGATCACTTTATACTTTATATATTGCTCACACAGAGAACAGGATAGTCTTGTTATAATAGCATTGTAGTAGGCTGACTTGTATTCAGAAAGCAGACAGGTGTACATGTAGAGTTCGAACATCTCCGTCCTGCTGGTGAAGACTTTGTTTGGAGAGTGGCTCTACAGTCTGTGCTCTGCAGTATGAGGTAGTTGGTTGTATGGTTTCGCATAATAAACAGCACGGAGATAACTGTACAACCTTCTAGCTTTCACTGCGGAGTCACTTCTCGCTACGACTAATGTGACCTCCAGCAGAGAGGTAAGTATGTAGTTACTCCTCCAGACATTGTTCCAGGGCTTAATGACACAACTCCTCCTTTACAACCACAATGCTTTTTAGACTCTCTCCCGTTGCGTCGAAAGTCATAACTGTCCTACAATCCTTTGTGTCATTTTCTGTGCAATATTTGTAACAACCAGACATGTTTGTAAGGAGGACCACCTGCTGTGTGACAGGTTGTTGGTTGTTCTTTGGCAATCAGAGGTTTTTACTGCAGCAGAAAAACTTCTAAAAGAGGACGCTGAACCTCTGCGTTTTATTGGAGAACTCAAAATGGTAAGATAAAAGACTGTAAGTTTGTACAGAACAGGGTTTGGTTTTATCCCAGTTTTATTTAAAATTTTATCCTCTTCCTTCCTTTAAATAGAAAATAATTTTTCAAAAATGGTCTCTTAAATCCAAAGAAATTATAAAAATGTTAATGATTGTTGAGAAATGGCTGATAAATCAAGTGATATTTGCAGTATTAACAAAAATCAGTGCTGAATGCAAAAGAAAATGCTTTTTTTTCATTAAATCTCCCAAGAATTTAATCATAAATACATTTAGGAAAAAGTTGAAAGACCCACCCCTGTTGTTCCAAAAGTTTATGATTTGTCTCTTTTCAATGAAATTTGACTACGCTCATTAATTTACTTACTCATCCTAATTATTATGTTACACAACACAACATAAAACATGTATCTAAAATGACTCACAAACATTGAATGCAGCCTGGCTTTTGAAATCTGGGACTCCCTGCCTGTCTTTAGTTCTAGCTTTTAAAATGCATGTAGGTCTATGTCGTAGTACCTCAAGCATCTTATACTTACTTTTTAGCACTTTATGCATCTCCCTGCATCCAGGCCAACACACACTATCACAATCATTTCTCCACTTTCATTACCTCTCAACCTCCTCCCTCCCCTGCACTGTGTGAGACTGCTGGTTGAGACAGCAGCCATCTGCAGTGCGTTGCAGCCGACTCTCCTCCCCTCCTAGTTTGGAGGGAAACAGGGGGCATATATCAGAATTGTGCTGATTCGGCATTGTCAGTAGTAGCGTTCTTTATCATCCAATACACGATCCTGCTCTCCTGCCAGAAGAAACAAGCCAGCGCCTGACAGTTTGCAAGATGCGTGGGGGGGGGGGGGGATAATGTACAATGAGCTATTTGCCCTCCTCTCTCTCAATCTAACTCAAATACACACAGTAAAGATTGTCCAAACCAAGGATGAGTTTTACTCGGCTCATTTTCCAACCTGACTGATGATGGATGCATGTGGGAGAATTTTTTTTCATTCGCAAAAGTTGACATCCACATATGATGCTCTTAAAAACCTATTTTAAGGTAGTTGGACAAGGCCATAGTATCTCCCAGTACAAAGGATCAAGGGTTACTAGAAGGGCAATAAAAACAACATTTGTCCTGTATAGCCTGTTGTGCCAATTTTTGCCTATGCACATAAACACATACACGTGTGTTGAGTAGGTGTGTACTGCAAAAAAAGGAGAAAACCATATCTCCAATCCCCTAAAACAGAGAACAGGAGCATCCCAAACCTGAGACAGACAAGGCAGACACCATCCCAGACTGATGATGTCATCCCTGTGCACTCCCTGTGCTTTGTCTCTCTGTGGCACTGCAGAGCCAGACTCTGGCACACACACACACACACACACACACACACACACACACACATACACGCAAACTTAAACATCAGGACACACACACTCACACTCATGCACACACCTGTCTAGCTGTGACATTCTGCGTTTGTCACTCAGGTATAGGCTCTGCTCAGGCTAGAGAGAGAGAGCTGCTCTCTCCTGATTTCTAAGCAAAATTGTGCTCCTGAAAGCCATTGTCTTAGATATCAGTGCTTTATTTTGTCTGCATAGAAGAGACTGACACAGGAGAACAGGGAGAGACTCCAGTACTCTAATCAATTCACAATCTATGTGCTGTAAATGTACAGGAATTTGTCTTGGTGACATTAATGCAGGATCAGATAGAATTTATGTGCAGCGCAAGCACAAACAGCACAGACACACACTCGGTGCAGCACCGATAGTGTAAACACATTCAGCATGTTGTTTCTATGCAAATGAAGGTGGCATGGCATTACAGTATTATGTTGGATACGGAGGAGTGTGTGGAGAGTTCTCTTGTGCTTTGGAGCTGTGAGTAAGACAGTTCAGAGAAAAAAAGGATCAGAGCAAGAAATAAATGCAGCTGTGTGTGCAGAGTGTGTGTCTGGAATACCTGCTGAAAGAGTGAGACAGGCTTGTCTATAGGCAGTGTGGGTATATAATGAATATTCATGAGGTTTTATGAATCTATAGTGTAGTGATTTTAGTCTAACCTACATTTCGAAGAGGTTGGATCCTCGTCTTGCATATTTATAAAACAGAAGCCTCATTGAAGAAGGTGAGGATGAGTTTGTGTCCAAAATATACCATCACATGTCTTTCCCAGTAAAAGCTTTCAAATTCTCACAAAACGACAGATCCATGACCTGTCCTTGTATTTTTTATTCATTTAATACATACATATTTGTAAGCCAGACTTTTAAGTAGCTGTACAATTTTTGGCAGCTATTTTTCTTCTCCCCATTTATTTTCTTACTTCCTCTATAGTCTGACAAATGTGTGATATTTTCCATAGTAAAACACAGTGGGAACACTTTGGGGCCATTAATGACGATCACACATCAAGTGTAGTGTTTATGCTCCATCCCGCTGAACAGGCAGCCAATCAGGAGCTTTAAATTAGATTTACTTTCATTTCTGAATTCCCCTCAGGGTGGTATGATTCTATTACCCAACAAACACAACATTGCCATCCTCTAATAGAGAACCACAAGTATAACAATCAACCTGCTTTTAGACATATGAACTGACTTAGCAACCCGACAGACATGAGAATTGAAATAATATTACAAAACATTGAATTTGCAAAAATGTTGCAACTTCTTTGTTTGTACATGCAACACAAAGCGTGGGTGTAGACGCAAGTTGTTTCTAAAGTCATTAGTTGTGTTTGAAGCTGCACTGGTTGAATTTGTTTTCACCGAACAGCAAACTGCACATCGTCCACCTCTGATGTGAAGCCATATAATCTAGACACGTTCTTGTAATTGGCAAAGTGTTCCACGATGGGTTTATTTGGTGTGTTTGATGTCAGTCCAAGTGCAATTTACACATGTATTGGAGCAACAGCAGCTGTAAATCGTGCAATCAGTGTGATGATGGTGTGATTGCTGCATAGAGGAGGCAGTAATGTCAGCCTCTCAGGTTCATGAGACTCCTGGGCTTCATATTTTCTCTCTATTCTCATCCTATTAGAGATTCTGACCCTCCCCCTCCATCCCCACTCTCTCTGCTAGCCCCTCTGCCCCTCCTCCCCCCCCTCTGTCTCCCCCTCTCACACACATACAGTGTGCCTCTCTTTTCTAGACACACACACACATACACACATATAGATACGTATATATATACAAACACACACACACACACGGGTGAACTCGCTGCACTCGTACTCACTCTCTTTCCATCCCTCACATGTTCACACACATACTCGCTCACAAACTGGAGTATGTGTGTGTGTGTGTGTGTGTGTGTGTGTGTGTGTGTGTGTGTGGAGGGGGTTACTGAGCTGGTAGAGATGTGAGGCTGGAAAAAGGCGTACGAGGAAATAGAGGGAGATGGAAGGATGACGAGTTGAGAGAGTAAAAGAGGGAGAGAGAAAGCAAGTTAAAATGAAAGCAAAGAGAGATGACTAGAGTCTGTGAATGCAGCACGAACGGTGAATGAATGTGTGTTTTTGTGTCTGTATGTTGGATTGCATGTGCACCCAGAGGTTTGGTGTGTAAGCAAGCTCTTTCCCTCTCCTTCTTTATTTTTCTCTTGTTTTCAGCTTTTTGCAATTGCAGCCTGGCGGAGACAAAAGCTGAGGAGCTACATGGAAGCAATTGTTAAGGCAGGCAGGTAGGTAGGTAGGTACAAAGCAGAATAATGGAATCAATACTATTGTCTGTAACCTACCTGCCGCTGGGCTCGCTGTCTGGCCCCAGCACAGACTATCAGAGAGAGAGAGAGAGAGAGGAACCACGGACTGACTTTGACTGGGGGAGAAAAGAAAAGAGGCTGGCTGGAAGGTGATTGTCTTTTTTCTTTTATTTACATTTTTCACTCACATGGTTGATTGTTGAGTAAGGATAGTATTTTTATTCTGTATGCAGAGCTGACGTGTTTTCATCTGAAAGTTTTTCATTCAGCTTTGGTTGTGTTTGCACTCGTCTGTATTTGCTGGATAAATGTGTCATTCTGTGTTTGCACTATGAAAAGTCTTATTTAGTGTCTGCGCTTAATGTCTAAGTTGTAATTCCTTCTTTCCTTTCTGACCTTCCTCATTTGTGAATCTGAGGAGGGAAAAGCACGTCTTAAATTTACTCTACTGTATTCAATTTTTTATTTTTTTTTACACCAGGCTGGTAGATTAGCAGAAATTAGCAGATGTCGAGGAATTTAGATGCAATGATAGGCAGTGTTAGACAATATGTATTCACACCTGCTGCAGTTATCATCAATCTGTTCAACACGGACCTTTCCATTTCTGTTCTTCTATATAATTTGGCACAGCAAATGTTATGTTTAATTAATATCAACATAAATGACAGTATTGTAAGACAAACTAAGAGTAGCCTCCGCAGACAAATCCATAATTCATCTCTAGTTAAAACGAAGACAAATGTCTGCTGTTCCCTCTGGTCCGATCCAGCTGCCATGTCTGTCACATTCATCCTTAATGGAGACAATCTAAAATCACACCTTTGACTTCAAAAAAAATCTTGAGGCCTGCAGATCATGAAACCTGCAGGTAACACATGACATGCATTATTGCAATTTGATGCAGGACGTGACTCAGGCACTTTTTCATCGTTGTGCACATTCACGTTTAGGTGTTTACGAGATGAAAACTTACATCTCCTTACAGACAGAGTCATAAAAAGTCGAAATTTCTCTTACCACAATATATAAACGTAATCAGCCTTTTCTAGTTAGCATGTGTCATTCTGTCTGTCTACCAGTGGGTGGCGTTGGCTAATGACATTTCTTCGCAATAGAAAAATGTAAAGGACATTTGACATTAACCACTGTATGGAAGAAAAACCCAGTTTGATATTGTTTTATTTCCGATAACCATGACAATGTCATTCTGTCAGTGATTCTTTGCTTCACTTACAGGTCAATGAATGTCTCAAACGCCCTCCTTGGGCTGCTGCTTTTCTTTCTTCTCATCATAATCATCAAGTTTTATTTTTCCTGGTAAGTTAACAGACAGATTAGGTTTTTTTGCATGACAGCACTGATAAAAAGTACTGTATTATTTATTAAATACTCAATTTGGATTGTACAACCCTGCATATTCATCTAGACTCTAACTCCAAACAGAATAAAATGAACAGGAAGCACAGTGAGGATAAACTACTCTGATAACTATCCCTCTCTCACGCAAAAGATTGCCATGTTTCTGAGTGAAGAGTAAGGGTTAGGAAGAGTACAACGAAGTTTAATAAATGTCCTTTTCTTTGACATGTAAGTTATGTTCTCCATTTTAATTCTGCGTCTAATGTTGCTTACAGACTCATGAAGCTGAAAGCCCTTTCAGTTCGCTGAGCTCTGAAAAGCTATTAGACTCTGTAATTTCAGTCAGTGCTCAATAAATCATGTTCAAGATGCCCATGACATTTAACAACAATTCAAAATTAATCGTTTCCACTAAATAAATACCGTCTGCTCCATAATGTGCTCCACTGCTGCATTACTGACATTAATTCGAGCCTTGCTGTGAAAAACACTACTTTGCTTTTTATTCCTGCACTGTATAGTAAGAAATTGAACGTGTTTGAAATGTGGACAAATATGTCACGCTTATGTGTTGATTCTTTTTTAATTTAAATGAACAGTTTTGCTACTCTGCAGCAGACAAGGGGACCAGTCGGTGCCGCAGAATCCAAATGTCAGATGAGGTCATGTCTTTGTCTGGGTGCAGCCACTCTGCAGTTCTGCTTTTTAACAAATGTAATCTCTGTATTTATTTATTTTTCTGTATCAACCTGGGCTGAAACGTCTTTTTAATAGTGTTTTTTTTATCTTGATGAAATTGTAAAAATACCCTCCCTGTGATTTTTTTATTTCCCAGTATGCCCCTCTGTCCCTGAGACCCTTAACCTGTGAGGTCAAAGCAGGTCACAGGTGAGGTCCTCGGGAACAGGGCTGCATTCAGTTTCAACGTCTAAAAAAACAATACTTTTTTTGGCAATAATATGGGGTTGAAGTTCTTAAGTTTAAGTTTCTCCCTCATCTCTCAAAACCCTCTTGAGGTTTTCTTTTGGCTCTAATGTATCTCAGTGTGTTTTTCTTCAGTACGTTAACTGGTTATATGGTTACCTGTCGTGTCAAGATAAAGACTTGTCGGACTGGACAAGAAGGAGACCCCCTCTCCTGCAGCAACAGACACTTTTAGGGGGCTAACCCTATCGGCTGGCTTTGTGTCTTTAAAACCCTCACTGGGGGGCAAACAGGAAGACAGCCCAGGGTTCTGACCCCGTCGCTAACATCAGCAGGAAAAGTTTCTGTACCTTGTGGTTCAACGGTTGCATACTTTTTTATTTTACCTCTGTGTGTTAATAATGTATGAAAATTATATAATATCTTAATAATATGGCATTAAGATTGATGTCTGACTTTATAATATAATGTATTACTTTTACTCAAAGTTCTAAAGGGATCATTTTCAGTCTCTTTCTTTTGACCTCATGTAAACTGTATCTTTAGCCAGACAGAGCCAAAAAAGGTACCAGCTCTTGAATATAAAGCTAATTCATTGCATTTTGTAAAGAGTTCTGCCTTTTCTTTATCTGCGTGTAAGGAGAGTGTGATCGTTCCCTTTACAAAAGGTGTCTTTTTTTCCTTACAGATTTAATAAAGACATAAATGATCAAGTTGTAATGCTTATAAATCTGAGACGAGTTTTATGGAAGTCCCTTGCTACAGCATATGCAGTACACAAAGCAGGCTTACTTAAATGCACTTCAACACAAATACACACAAACACACAAACACACACAAGCACACGCATGCATATTTGGGAATTTCCATGTCCGACCACCCGACTAGCTATCTGACTTTGGCAGTCCTGGAGCAGACTCTTGCCTAATATTGATTGGCTTGTCTGTGTGGAGACAGATGAATGCATTAGTACCCAGCTCACCCTGCCACTGAAAATATATTAAGTTCATGTATTAGGCACCCTGTCTGGTTGCCATGGAGATGCACTGGGAGTGAGGGACAAGGGAGGGTGTGGGGGGGGGGGGGGGGGGGGGGGGGGGTGTGAAGGAAGAGGAGGAGGATGGGAGACGAGTTAGGGATACAGGATGTGATGAGGCAGTCAACTTGATTTGTGGTCCCGCTCTTTCTCTGCCTCTTGTGTCACTTGTGTCCTCTCTTCTTTCATCTCTTATATTTGCTTTGATTTGTTTTGTTTCCTTTTTTTTTTTATCTTTCACTGATACTTTTTGGATTTTTTTTAAAACTCCTCAAGCAAGCGAAAACACTTTCTCTTCCTCTTAATCGATTTTGTTGCCCCTTTTGTTCCTTTTTTTTCACTTTCATTTACGCTCGTCATCTCCGCTCCTCAGCTAAATTTGATTATTAATTTGTATATTTCTCTTGGGGAACCTTTTCCCAACACGTTTACCACTACATCTCCCTCTGTACACAATCATTTAATTCCCTCTTCGTCTACCCCTCCCCACCACCACCACCGCCACCCACCCTCCACCATCGCCGTTGCCACCTCCCTCCTTGGCTCTCTCCATCTCTGTGCTCTGCAGTAAAACTGGTGCATTGAGGCAGCAGGAAATGGGGACTAGAAACAATAGAAAGGAGGGAAGTATGGAGGGGAGTCTGTGATGCTCTCTTCTTTAAACCAAGCATATCGACAAAACCAGCAGGATACTTAAAAATTATGAATTAGATGCTGGATATTGACATATTCTTTATTTTCAAAAGCTGCCTTTGGAATATAAAACTATGGAATTTCCACATTTGTTGTCCCTAAGAGACCAGGGTTTGAATAAAAATAGTACATACTGAAACCTTTGTTTGACTTTTTACTGCTCATGCTTAAAAATGTGCATGACTGTTTTGTGGCTGATGAGTGTAAGCTTGTTGCTTAGCCCGTCTCTGAGCTGCTTTCAGTGCTTCGTTGATCTACTAGACAGTGGTCGTCTGTGTTCAGGTCTCATTTTAACTCGGCACAATGTTAGAAATGTAGACGCCTGCTTCAGGATGCTGGACCGTATCTTCAACAACAACGAGAGGGTAATTGAGGCTGGAAGAGTAGGTGTGAAAAATGATCTTTGTTTTATTTTTTCAAAATCATGTTAAGGCCTAGGCAAAGCAGATATACATGTCATTTAGTTTAAAGAACAACAATCAGCAGAGCAATGGAGGGAAGAAGATGCTTTTTAGCGTGTCATGTTTTCTTTTACAGGTAAGGGCTATGACAAACAGCTGAAAGAACTCTTGGATTTAGAGATCCTGCCCATAGTGGAGGAGTTTGACAAAAAGGAGAATAAAGGTACCTGAACACTTACTCTCACAGACACATTAGAGCACAAGTGAATGAGTCTTTTTACTGCTTCAGAATTGTAAAGAAAGGTCAGAAGTGGAGGGAAGTTAGAAATGAGAAATTTTAAAATGATGCCCTGAAGCACATAATTCAGCAGCAGGATGTGTTGAGCCAAATATTTCTGTCTACCTCCTCCTTCTCCTCCCATCCATCAGACACAGTGTACGAGCAAAGGTTGCAGACAGCAGCAGACAATTTCATCGCCGCTGCCTCCAAACTGCCCAGAGGTGAGACGTGGTCTCGTCTCTTTTCCCTTCATCTTTTCATCTACACTGAGGCCTATATCACATCATTATGGATCCCTCTGATCTCTCCACTCTCTCGTTAATAAGCTTATTACAGCCTTTCCAACACTGTGGAAAATAAAGGAAGCTGTCAGGTTAAACTGACTCATACTTGTGGATGTTAGCACTAAATTATGGATGAAAATAAAATTATGTGATCAAAGTTAACTATCTAACTTTGTTTTCAGTCTCTGGGTGTTTCCCCCCATGTGGTGAGTGGCTTTTTATTAAATATTGTTTTGTCTCTTCAGTATCAGAATTTCTGTTAATCAGAAAAGTTATTTATGACTTCCATGCATCAGGTTTCCAGAGTGCAGGCGCAGTATATAACTGTGTTACCTGCAAGTATGACTCCTGTGAATTCCCTCTGGACTGTCCAGGTGAGTATTAAACATCAGTCACACATATTGGATTACTGATGCTGTTACATCACAATCTTCAAATATGAAAAAAAAAAAAAGTGTGCTAATCCAGACTGGACACATCCTTACATAACTATATTTTCACCTTCATAAGCATCCACTCTGGATCCTTGAAATGCTCTTAGCAGAGAGTCAGGATTTGAAAAAAAGAAAAAGAGACAAGGTTTTATTTCCACACATTATATCTTCTGCACAGAGCCCCCAAGGTACTCTTTAAGTCCTTGGCTTCTTTATGCAAGGTGACAGTTGACTCCCACACACGATGGTATTTGTATCAACCCTGTACAGCGCAGCCGCTGTTTAGCATATCATCACTTTTACTCCACTCCTCAGAGAATGGGCTTAAGTATTATCATTAAGAAGGGCTCAAACTGCAAGAGCTCCCCCCCAGCCACCCACCCACCCCCTTGTGTGTATGCTATATGTGTGTATGCACCTGGTTGGCTGTACTGTATGTTGTTTTTCTCTCAGTTAAAGATATTCAAGTAATGGAGAACAGCAGAAGCCAGGTGCAATGTGATGTGCCATTTCGCCTACCAAATGATATTGAGGTGATCTGGAGGTTTGCAGAGGAGGTACGCTGGGGATATGGTGAACAATTGAGGGTCACTGAAACACCTCTTAAAGAATTAGAAGAGTAATATCACTCTCATTTCTGCCATTCAAATATGAAGATGCAGAGAGGACAGCGATCTCACACTATTCAATCTACAGTATGGTCGTATATCAGTCACAGAACATTAATGTCATCACCCCCAGCTCACAAGGAACTTTCCTAAATACATATTACTGCATTCTCAAATCGTCCCACCCTGTCTTCACCCTGAAAGTTTTTGACAGGGCTGGCACTGAAAAAAAAAAAAGGAGAAAATTCTGCTGTTTGTGTTCGCATATGCAGCTCACCCAGAAACATTTAGGAAGTTCTCAGGAGTTTTGTGCATGTGGTAAAGCCCCAAGTAAGAGATTGAGTTATTAAAATGAACAGGTTGAGATTTTTTGTTCAAAAACACTACTTACTGTACACATATACAAGACAACATCAGCAAAGAAATAAGGTTTACAGCGTTGTCCACAAGGGGGCAACAAAATCACACAAACTTAAAAGTTCTTCTTGAGCTTAAAATGACTTTTTCATGTTCTGAGTTTTTGATGGCTTTGACTTGTTCACCTGACCGGTACATTTAAGCTGATTTTACACAGAAAATAAATGCGTGCACATAAAAAGACAAAGGGGAGGGCCCCGCATCAATCATTTTGGAACCAACCAATACAACATGACACGACACAGCTCAACACAACACAATGTTGATGGCTTGCTTATAGTAAAAAGTTAAAACAGAACCTCTGAAGTTGAATAATGAAGTTGTGGTTTAATGGGCAGGTTTATGTCTTGTTATATTCCAGTACATATACGCAGACTTTCTATTTTATGCATTTTTTTGTATAAGTTCAAGCATTTGGGGTGTTTGTCAGGGAACTTTTGAGGAACTTTAAGCCAAATTTTCTTCAAAGCCATGTTAACTGTTTATGGCATTTTGCTAAGCTAAGTTAAATAGCTAATATAAGATAGGCCTACTACTTAACCCAAATTGTTGAACTTTTCTTTTTGCACTACTTTTTCTTTCTCAAATTATCTCCATGGATGTTGCCATACATGATTGCTTATTACAGTATTTGAAGGATTATACATTTTTTTTGGACAGCTGAAAACCCGGCAGGTGGATCAGTTTAAAGAAGTGACCGCAGGGATGGACAAGCTCTACTCAATCCGTTCAACCAGCCTGCACCATCAGGGCACATACCAGTGTGAGATCTACTCCGGAGCACGCTCCATTGTCAGACTATACTACTACCTCACAGGTAACCTGACTCATCTCTTTTAGGAGAGGAAACACTCAAAGAAACATTTTGGTACCTGATATGAATATACTAAAAAGGGATTTAGATGTATGAATGAATGTTGAAATATTGAATGGGATAAAAAGTTAGAATCATATTGAGTTTTTAAAATAAAACTTTATTGATGTTTACTTTTCTTTAAGTACCAAATTGAGTAATAATCAGAGAAATATTGACAGTTTATGAAACAAAATGAGCTAAAGGCTTTGCTTTACAAGTTGATATCATGGAGGCTTGCATTCAAATAATTCGGTATGTATAATGTAGAAAGATGTCAATGAGATGTGTATTTATGTAAAGAAATATGGGCATGCATATTCATGTATCTTTGACTACCTATGTATGTATACATTTAATTCCTATATTTAATGCACATCCTGACTGGCTAGTTTTTCTTACCTTTTACTTTTTTGTTCTTTTTGATTTTATTTGTTATTTCTATCTTATTAGACTTTGCCTGCATACTGTTGATGATGATTTCTAAACTCAATAAAGTTGAGTCACAATTAGTCAGTGTGAGTTCTAACTTTCCCTGTATCCGTCTCTTCCTGTCTTCTTTGTCAGTGACCCCCCAGGTTGTGGTCGGCCACACAGAGCTACAAGAAATATTTGACATGTCTCTGCTCCCAGGAGGACGTTTAGTCCCTGCGCCCGATGGATCTCTCCACTCCCCCCTACTCCTCCCCTCACCCCTGCTTCTCACCGCATGCTTAACATTTGTGCTTCTGCTGCTCTTCCTTTCCCTGGGGTAAACTTATATGATCAACACAATATGAGACATTTAAATCCAAGAACAACTTTGCATTGAATTCAAGGTACTTCTAGTCACATAGGCCCTATTGCTTGGTATTTAACTCCAACTTGTTCTTTTGCTCTTGCAGGGCTCTTTATTTATCATCAAAAATAACCAATGACGCTGAACAAGAAATTGGAGATGAAGATTTAGGCTTCTTTAGTGAAAGCAAAGAGCAATAAAGGCATGTCATCAATCCTCTGGTTTTCAAAAGGCTCTTATGTCATGGCTGAAAGAGAGCCTGTTTTCAACACTTTTCACCACTAGATGGCAGGATGTACATCAGTATCTGTTGACCCCTCTCTACACTGAGCTGCAACATTTACTTGGACACTACCGAAGAAATGTTCTTTTTGCTCTAGTCCAACATTCATCTAAAAGTGATTCTTTGCATTGTCAAATTTCAGAAGATATACTTTTTAATATTCATGCATTTTAAATTATTTTAAACTAGAAAATAAATTAATCCAAAGGAATATAGCCCTTTAAAAAGTAAGATAATGAATGATCAAAATTTTGAAATGTTGACTATTTTGTCAAACACTTACAACTTCAACTGGCGTGAAATTTTGAATGATGTTCCTGAACTCGTAAAAGATTATTTTAATGTTGCTGCTTTCACTTAAGAAAATAAACAATTTTACTTTTGGTTTCAACAGCCTATCACAAGGTAACATAGTACATTATTTATTTGTATCAACTCAAAATAAATTTGCTTTTGTTTGGCGTGAAGCTACGGAAAAATATATACAGGCAAAACTGAAAAAAGTTGGGTATAATCATAATGGTCTTGGTTGCACTTTCAATGGCTGAAAAAGTCCAAGATGTAAAGTAGCAGGTGTTTGACTCAGGGACATCCATAGAGGTGCTGATAGAGCTGTAAAATGGAAATGTATTTGTAAAGAAAGTTTAGGCTTCTTTTGAGCTGCTGTTTTTTCGCTCGCGGGCTGTTAGGACACTCCAATAGGAAACAATAGAATTAGAATATTTACAGTCTATGAAATAGATTTTGACGCTGTTAGGACACGGTGTTACAGTCTGCCTAAACAGACAGGCCTTCAGGTGACCACAAGGTGACAGCAACGCAATTTTGCATGAGAAATACAGAATGATAAAAAGAATTGAACTTGTTATACATTAACAGTGTGTCAGATAATATATGGTTGCTAAAACAAAACAAAACATTGAGTGAATACAATCTGAATAATGTGGTGGGATGGGGAAGTACTTCTTTTGCAACAGATATTTACACAAAGTGTGACACTCTAGTCATATTTGCCAACATGTCATTTTTTTAAAAAGATTCTAGGACCTTTCAAGGTTGAATGCCTCACCCAAACTTCTCTGATGTCAAAGTCTGCCTTTGTGGTCTGTTGATAAGTGAATGGCTGAACTCCTCAATCATGACATAGCATATACAGTATATCTTAATATACTGAGGTCAGAGCTGGCTCTTTGACGTAAACTTATCAAGAGTTAGTATAAAGGGATGTCGCTAAAAATTTATTAGATAAGTAAAAAGAAATAGGGGATTAGTTAAATAACTACTTTAAAAAATGTTAAATACTGTTTTTTATCCATCACCTGAAAAATAACAGTAATTGTTGTTACTTTAACAAATTATTAT
The DNA here is from genome assembly GCF_963930695.1 of Labrus bergylta. Classification (NCBI taxonomy): domain Eukaryota; kingdom Metazoa; phylum Chordata; class Actinopteri; order Labriformes; family Labridae; genus Labrus; species Labrus bergylta. The sequence continues at coordinate 9,346,435 of NC_089202.1, read as the reverse complement.
TATAGTTTTTCTTACAATCTCCAAATTTTCATTTCATGTTGCACATTATTTTTTGACACATTTTTTCACGACAGTTTCCACAAAAAGCTAAACTGCTTTGACTGAGGAGAGATATCAGCTCATACTTTTGTCCTGACAACCCTTCTTAATTCTCCACACAAGGTTTCTTTAACCTTCTCCAAATCTTTCGACATTGTGAATCACTGCATTGCCTCAGGATTGCACATAACAACGGTATACACTCTTGACCCTGTTTCTGTTTATAAATGTATTACCTTTAATGAACTTCCACTACCTACCAGCTACACGGTCCAAAGACTGTAAAGTCATTCATTATTTACACTCCACTTTCATGGTGGTGGCTGTGGCTTTTCTGGTCTATCCAATCCATCCCGCCTTTTGATACCAACACCAATCAATTATGCATATATAATGTAATGCTTTTATAAATAATCATGTGTCCCCCTCAGTCTTGCTATGTAGAGGTACTCAGGGGTCTATCCTCGGACCATTCCATCTTTCATCTCTGCATTAAATCTCAGAAAAAGCTACATATTTTCACTTTTTACATGAATGGAAATTGTTTAATTCAGTACTAGTTATGCAAACGCAGATATGGTTGCTTGTTATAAAGAATTCAACTCACCCTTTGATTTACAAGTGTCAGTGACTCTGGAAGATACAGTTTGTAATGGACTCTAAATATAACACATGTACTTCCCTTTATCTGCCCATACTTAAAATGTACTGATAAGATGAACTGATAAAAACAAAGCAGAGATATCTAATTTTCCATCAGGTCAAAATTATCGAATGATTTGTGTGCAGGATTTACAAATTATCGATACATTACAGAAGCTGCACCAAATTAAATCCATACTGTTCAACTTTTAATAGTTATAATATTGATTACAACAGGAAACATATCTGAAACATATCTATCCTACATTGCACCTTTTGTACATTTTGTTTTTATTTTTTATATTTTATATCTTACATTTAATTATATTTTATATATTGTAATAGCTTCTTTTACTGTATTATTTAAGTTGTTGCTAGTTCTGTGTTATTTCCTTGTTAATTGTTTAGCACCAATACACCAAGTCAAATTCCTTGTATGTGTAAATGTACTTGGAAATAAACCCTGATTCTGATTCTGATGACTGGTTTCTTCTCCTATCAGTGTTGTTGCACAACATTGCCGTACATTTGAAGCCGCCGAGTAAAATTTGGTTTCATGTGTCCATTAGAGTGAGATCATGTCCAACAGTCAGTAGGTCCTGAAGGGACAACAGAACAGCATATTTCAAGCCTGAACACTTCAATACACACGTTATTAAAGGAATGCTCTGCTACAAATTGTTTTTAACTTTCTCTCAATAGTTACATAGTCGCTGAGAACCTCCTGTTTTGTTCTGATAGCTGCAGCCACTGTAACCGTTGTGAGTGGTTCCAAGTACAAGAAGGAGATAGCAGACAAATTAGGCATAACTTGAATCAATGCCTGCTGCCTGCATCTTGCTGAGAAGCATAGCGCCCATTCATAAAGAAAGAATAACCACCACTTCTTTTGTTTTTATTGCTCTCACCTCTTCCATTGTTTTTACCTTTTTTTTGTTGCTGTTTAGCTACTGTGAGTGAGTGTTCTTGACTAAATCTGCAGTGTACATGAGTTTCTGCATCAACAAACAATCTCACCATGCTTCATTATACGTGTAAAACAAGTCAATCAACATGAGTTCTTTCCATGAAGACTGTAATAATTTAGGATAATTTTATTATGGGCTATTTTTCGTGTCTTTTCTTTTGATTACTCATAGTCCTTGCTCTGTGGCTGAAGATGAATTTCCAGGTGAGTGGGCAATAACGTATTTGTTTTATTCTTTATGTCTGTTGCTTCTTTGATTAAGTTTGAAAACTTCCTGTACAGATTAAAACTTTATTCCTTAAGTTATTGTTTCTTAACTGTGGCCCTTTAAGTATTGATAGTTTTAAATACTTACTGTCAATGTTGCACCTCTCTTCTTCTCTCCAATAAAAACATGTTTAAAACAAAAAAAATTACTTAAGTTAAAATAATAATTAAAGAACTTACAACAAAGCGATTTCAACACAAAATTCAAGACAGGAAATACAACACAGATGTTTTGTCTAATCAGAAGATTAGCCTTTTCCACTGTGTGTTTTTTTTATTTACACTAGAATAAGATACATCCAAACATTACAAACATGTAAAAAAAAGCTTCCATTTCAGATGACCATTTTAAAAACCTGTAGTTTTCTGCTCACATGAACGATTTCTTACTGTTGGAGAAACACAATGTGAGGACTGACTGAGATCTGCGAGACTTATAAAGCACATGCTGAGTATCTAAATATAGTCAGACGTGACTCAACACTATATGTGTCATTTAACGGGCAGATTGCTTGTACTTTTTCCGATGAACCGCTCAGTTGCTCAGACAACCAATGATGCATTGTGACAAAACTTAAAACAGGAAATGTAAACTCTGAGGATGAAAAATCTTGTCTGAACTATTTTCGCTTGACTTCTCACTTACTTGAGCCCCTTTTGCTCTGTACTGTATGATGTTTCTTGAAATGCAGAAGGTTTTTTTTTTCCCAACTCAGCCTGTCTATATAAATGGGTAATAGGCAACAAAGAGGAGTGCCCTTCAGGTTTAAAAGCATCATATATACGTCACATTTCCTCAAGAAGATTGTTGTTGACAGAGTCATAAACCTTGACTTTCTTCAGAATAGCATGTGGATATAAGGCGTAAATCTTTACACCTTTCATTGCTGCTTACTGTACACCTATTCTAAAGAAAGCAATCATGGTCTATTTATTTCTTAGTTCAGATCCAATTTATCATGACTTGAAAAACACTTTCAGCACTGTGAGCTGACATATGGAAAATGCCGTTATGATATCAGTTGAAAGTTAAGTTGACCTTTGGCAAATATGAGTGACAACTTTAACAACACCCTGCGTATTACTGCCACGATTGCATATCTTATAGAACTGACCTGATTGTGACTGCATCATTAATCTCCTTCATCTATAAAATATTTCAGACTCTTACACCAATTTGGCAAAACTTTAGGGGAATTATCCTTATTGTTGTTGTTGTTTTTTTTTTGTATGTTCCAGCACGAGAAAATGTCTGTGGGGAGCCCAGCAGGAGGGCTGCAGCTTCAGCTCAGACACATGTGACATTCTGTGACACTGATTGCTCCACACAGAGACTTCAAAAAGTTTGGGAAAAATTGTGGCCTCTGATTGGTGTCCCCTGGTATGTAACTTCAAACTATGTGTTTTAACGCAACTTCCAGTAAATGATGGCAGCCCCACCAGTATGAGTGTGCATGTTTCAGCCGAGGTCGTCACTTGAAAGCCGTCTCTGCAGACTGGGGGAACACCCTTCATTTAATCTGTACAAACACACTGTGCCAGAAATAACTAAATGATCTAACTGAGGTCTTTATTTTTATTCTGAATCTTGGCTTATTTTCTCATCTCTTACCCATTGAAATAAAAAAAAGTTATATGACAAAAACACAGTGAAAAATACCATAATGGTCCAGATGACCACAAGGGGAAATATGTCAAAACCGGCTAGTAGGAAGTTGTTTTATTGAGTTGATGTGTGGAAAAGACGCACATCATGATGATATATTATACGCAGGGGGTGTGATTTCCTCATATCTGCTGCAGTGAATCATGACGCATGAAGTCCTAATCGTAACCATTGTTGAGGTTTTTACATGATCTGGAGGAGCAGTTGAAGTATTTGCCAAAGTTTACCCAATACTTCGTAAATTACAGCTTTCTACAAGAACACATGGTCTGCTTGACATGAATCTGACACTACACTCTGTGGTCCACACGTCTTCTTCCCGTTTGTAACAATTTTAACGTGAGACCCAGCATGTGTGCCAGCTGAGGTTGTTACTCGTTCTGATGTCAGTGAAGGAGGCCCAGACAGGGTGGAGGAGGACAAGTTAATTGAAAACAGACACGCGGGGAAGTGATGTTTGTCTGCGTCAGACTTGTGAAGTTTTTTGTTTCCTTTCTCTCCTTTCCCTGACTCACTAAATCTTTGTTGAATTTCTGTAGTAAATCATCTCCGAGGTCTGAGATCCACGTTGGCTGTGGATCCATGACGGAAATGTAATTAGGCGATCAAAGACGCTGTATCCATGTGGCGTCTGATTAGTAAGCCCAGTGTCTACTTTAGACTCTTTCAGGTTCCTGGGATCCACAATCTCCCAGGACCTGAAGTGGACCTTCCACATAGACACTATAAGATATCCAGTCGGTTGTCTGCACCTCCATCACTGTCTGGTTTGGATCTGCAACCAAACTGGACAGACACAGACTGCAACGGACAATCAGGACTGCAGAAAAAAATCATTGGTGTCGACCTGCCCCCCATCCAGGACTTATACCGGTCCGGGGCCAGGAAACGGGCAGGTAGCATCATTGCAGACTCCTCACACCCTGGACACAAACTCTCCGTTACAGATCACTGTACACCAAAAGAACCCGTCATAAGAACAGTTTCTTCCCCCAGGCTGTCACTCTGATGAACTCTTAACAGTCACAGCGTGTCAGACCCGTCACTATGAAATAAACCTGGACCCAAACTTGTCACTGTGAATGTAAATATAGGTATATTATTTAATTTAAATAATCAACCTATGCTCGCCTTGAATGTAAATACTGTAAAACTCTGTCACTCATGTCAATTAACACATCTGCCACATAATTACATGTTTACTTCAGCATCTTTTGCACTACTAACCACTGCTCTATTATCTCATTAATTCTAGTACATATTAGTCTTTGCTTATTTTGTGTTATTTTGTATTTATTGTTGATATTTAATCTTGTACTTTTGTGGCGAGCACAGTTCACATAAGTAAAATTCATTGAGTGTGTAAGCAGATCTGGCCAATAAAGCTGATTCTGATTCTAATGTTGATAATGGTCTGAGGAAATACAGTCACTTCGACTCATTTGGGAAAATGTTCATGTTTGCGAAACTACAGTTGTTTTAACAGCCACCAGAAGCCCTGACTCACAATGGCAGATCTTCACGCTGATAGCGTCTGCTCAATCACAAGTGTTTCTTGATGATGCCAGAGTGTGATCTTGTGATGATCACGTCAAAGTCTGCTGTCATATAACATCATTGGAAGACAAATGAGCTATGCTTGACAATGTGGCTATCCTCAGCTGCACTCAACAAAAAAACAAATCAAAGCCACAACTGATGTCTCCATTAACTATGATGTAGGAGCATGTTCTGCACGGTTGGATGAAATATTTAGGTTTTACCTAAGTTAAAGCACCAGTACTACAATGTAAAAAATACTCCATAATAGTTAGGTTTTCCAAATGTTACCCATACCAGGGAGTCCTAACCAGGGTTTTAAAGTTGAGTTAAATGGGGTGATCAATGGTCCTTACGTCTAAGACCTCTTTTCAACCATTGTTTAATCAGTTAAAATGTCATCAACATGTGACAAATCAAAAATCTGTTTGAACATTTGTTCATACTAGGGTACAAAGAGTGACTATAGGATTTTTGTAGGAGTCATTTTGTAGCAGCAGGAGAATAGTGGTCTACAAAAAGACTTATTTCAACTCATTTAATCTTACATGCATTGTTTTTTTGTATTACCCTTTATAGACTGTGTGTTGTTAACAAGAAGGTTCCAGGATTTAACGTGAACAGTTAACACTTCTGAAAAAGCGAAAGTTGTGCCCTAACATGCAGGCACACCAGAGTCTGGCAGTGAGGCAACAATTAAGATGGCATATTTACAGCTTCACAGCTTTGAAGACAGATTTAGAACATTCCCTGGCCTTACTGAAATCTGCAGATTGAGGTAAAGATTTTACAAACACACACAATACTTCACGTTGACATTATACTTTGTAAATTATACTGTTTTGCTCACTAATACATTAACTAATAAGTCTTGGCTAGCTAGGCTTCTCTTTCTAGCATGCTATAGCTTGTAGTGGTTGCATGTTAGCGTGTAGTGTGCAGAGGCGTGGCCTAACATTAAACTGACATGCTGCCTAAATACTGTCATTGCACCTGTCTGTGTTATATAGTTCATATTGCATTTGGCTTCGTCAGATGTCACTGATGCCCTTAAATTTCAATTTTATGCCAGACTTTAGAAACATAAATTGAAATCAACTTTTCCAACATTTTTTAATTTAGCGCATAAAATAAGGAAAAATTAGGAAAATTGTTATAATTTCAGATGTCTGATGATTGCTCAGAAAAACAGCTTGGACTTTTTAGATTCAATTCAAATTCCAAAGCATTAAAGTAATATGAAATGAAACACCACAGGTGTACCTTTTGCTGTTTGGTGTCTGAGAGAATGCAACAGTTAATTGTTAGCAATGCTAATGTCTCTGAACTTGATGACCCAAGCCTAATTAAAACACAGTCTTATTGTTTTATTGAGTCTTATGACCGAAGCACACCAGCTGACTATGAAAACTGATGATTTGGCAATAAAGCATCTGTTGGCAGACATTACAGAAGAGCCAGTGCAGACTGCAGAGTCTCATTCCGATGGCTGCAATCTGGATTTGAACATACTGTATGCCAGGTTTTATGTATTCAGAGTTTAAATTCTGCTGAAACACGTGATGAAAACCTTAGACAAAGACATCAAATGTAAGGCAACTTAACTTCACAAACTGAAATGTAATGACTTGAGTTCAGATATTATGAGAAAAATTAAAGTAGATAGGAAAAAATATCACACCTTAAAAAAGATTCTTGGATTCAGGATTATAATAGATCATAGACCATGTGCATGATTCTGGATGTTCCAGTTCCTCCCTCTCACCTACATGCAGGTGAAGGTTGACTTGTCAGTTATCAAATTTAAACACAAAATGAATGTCCTAATAATGTTTTTCCCGGACTGTTGAAGTGCCCTTTGTCATTAGAAATCACTACATTTTAAAAACCATCAAATTCACCTGCATTGACTAATTCAATACCTGTTATTTTTAACAGTTGTTCTCATATCTCGACTGCAGATCTGTGGACATTAAAGTAGTTCTAAACGTATTGATGATGACTGATGTTTTTTGTTTTTTTTTACTTTTTTAACTGAACTTACTTTGTCATTTTAAACATTTACATGTTTTTATTTCTTCATTTTTATTTTGCACAATGAGCTGCATTTATAAAGATTATACGTTTTATCATTAAAATTGTTCATTTCATGTTCATTCTGATTAAACAAATCACAATTTACGTTGAATGGCCACTTAAAAGACAAAAGCAAAGAGGATAAATCTCCTTTTTGATCAATAATGTTAAACTGTAAATAATGAAGTCTTGACTTCTCAAGATTTCACAATTTAAACACAGTATTGCCCTGAAGAATGACCCTTTAATTTTAAAGCAACCAACATTTACCAGATAAAATGGGAGTTCAGGGAATAGATATAATAATAATAATAATAATAATAATAATAATAATAATAATAATAATAATAATAATCTTTATTTATAGAGCACTTTTCAAAAACAAGTTACAAAGTGCTTTACAAGGACAGCCAATGAAAAAACAGGCAAGTCATAGAATAATAAACAAGGCAAGATTAAGAAATAAAAATCACTTTAAAAGAACTGTAAAATACATACAATTCTTTTAAAGGAATTTTAAAAAGTAAGATTCAAGTAACTATTTAAAATCAACTAAAATCAGGAAAGGCTCGCCGGTAAAAGTGTGTCTTAAGAAGGGACTTAAAAGAGATGACTGATTCGGCTGACCTGATCTCCTCGGGCAGGTCGTTCCATAGTCTTGGAGCCCTCACGAAAAATGCTCTTTTTAAAAAAGTTTTTAATTTTGCATTTGGAACTACCAGGAGCTTTAAAAGTAATCAGTAAAATCTTAAAATCAATTCTAAAACACACAAGGAGCCAGTGTAGAGATGCTAAAACAGGAGTGATGTTGGTCATGCTCTCTGGTTCTGGTTAAAAGCCTGGCAGCTGAGTTCTGTACCAACTGTAGTCGATTGATAGATTCTTGGTTCAGGCAAGTAAAAAGGCTGTTACAATAGTCAAGACGTGATGAGATAAATATATGTAGATATAGATATAATATGATATGATATGATATGATATATTACATATATAGTAACATAAAAAAGATTATTTCTCCTTTGTGGAAACCATTTCCAAAACTGAACTTTTTGTGTGCCAAGAAAAATGTCCCACGTTTCTCCTTGTTTTTTTATTGATTTATTCAGCTTGGACACAGATTGAATTCTTGTCCTTGCTGCCAATGAGTTTGTGTAAGGCAAGGTGAGTTTCAGCACAAAAAGGAGTAAAGATTTACCATCTTGTCCAAAGAGGCCCATATCAACACAAACTGAATGCTCCCTATACCTTTAATTTTATTTTAGGGATTTTATTTCAACCCACAACTAAGACTTTACTTTGTCCTTAACATGTAATGTACCAAATTTGAGTGAATCTTCCATGGCATATTTTTATTGTTGTCGAGCAGAAATTAACATTGTGTTTGACAACAAAACTGCCTTGATGTCATGGCAACAGCACTTATGCTGTTTATATTGACCTGAAATGTAGAGTACTGACAGTAATTTAGCGTTCACAAGGGACATATACAACCACATTTACCCAACCAAACAGCTTATTGTGTGAGGTTGGATCCTCACACCATCCAGGGATTGCACTTAATGTTTACTGTCAATGGGATTGCTTTACGGATTATCTCCACAATCACACATAGACAGAATCCTCCCTTTCTCTGGAAACACAGATAATTAGTTATCGAGTTGTGCATGGAAACCCTTGTCTTTTGTCTGATTTACCAGCCTGAATGAACTTTGTACCTGTGACACAAGATTTTACAGGGCTATCCCAACACACACATGACCTGTAATTTATGGAAGTTTCACATTTTACTTATCAGTCACAGCATTGTGAATGTATTTCAGGATAAAATGCATATCTGGTGCCACACTGACACCCCGGACATGGACTGTTTGAAACCCTCCATCAGGACCAAAACCTCTCGCCACAAGAGCAGCTTCTTCCCCTCTGCTGCCAGCCTCATGAACAATGTCATTAAAATGTTTTAAAACTCTGTAATCTGTAATCTATGTATTCAAAAGGATGCTTAGATAGAGCAGCGGTGTTGAGTTTGTAAAAACCTTGTTTCCTCGAGACAGAGATTATGATTCAAAATCAGAACCAGAATCCGGTTTTACAGTACATTTACACATTTACACAGGAATTTGACTTGGTGTATTGGTGCTAAACAATTAACAAGTAAATAACGCAGAACTAGCAACAACTTAAATAATACAGTATAAGAATTACAATACATAAAATAGAATTTAATAATGTAAAATATAAAACATAAAAAACATAAAAATGTACAAAAAGTGCAATGTAGGAGCTGTGTAGTGGACTATGAGAAAAAAATCTTACAGTGTATGTAACAGAGTGCATGTAAAGAAAATAAATTTAAATTCCAGTGGGTGTTAATGTAACAATAAAGAACAGTTTCAGCATTTGCATTACTTTCATGTTTTTCTGACTGTGGGGCTGATAAGAGTCTGGGTTATGGGGGTGGAGGGAGGAGGGCAGGGCATTCCTTTGACAAACTGCTATCTTGTGTTTTTAGCTTGTAACAGGTGTTATGTAAGTTCTGTAAGTTTTGATAAGCTACATTTTTGTATGACGAGATGCATTCTTTCTCTTTAGCACTAATTAACCAATGCAATGCAATGTCTGTTGTATTTGAAAAATAATGCAATTTTGATCCAAGGAAAACTGTTCACATTAGAAAAATATTTTATTTGTTTTTTTCATTTATATACAAGTTCCCAAAGCCATCTTTTTTTTCACATTTTCAGAAGAATATATATATAAACAGGCATGTTTCTGTCCATTGTCCTCTGTGATATGAAGTCAAACAAAATGCATCCTACACAGTACACCGACACAGAGAGAAGGTTTGCAGCACTTAGATAAAGATACATTTTAAGAAGCATCTGTAACAGATGTTTCAGGCTGCAATATGACAACTTGGTCGTCAGCGGCAGCATCATTATGATTGTTCAGATTTCTGTACATACTTCCCAATGTGCAGCAGTATACTAAAACTGAATTTTTTTTGTGTATTCAAGTAGGTCTGCAGAGCTGCAAAAAGTGCCATCCAGGATCCAGTGCAATAACAAGAGTGGTGTAGTAATGGTCACTAAACTGATACATTAAGGCACATGAAGTGAAGTTCATAATTACCATAAACCTAACAAAAGATCCACCCCCTTCACCCTATAATACAAAGTAATCAATGTTATCTAAAATGCATCTCTCAGGTCTTTAGGTATTATTAATAAATGTATTATTGAAGGTCAGTTCTTCCAGAAAGTCTGTTAATGTAAACCTGAGAAGTGCCTGGGCCTAATGCCCACAGTACTATTTAATTCCAATATGCAACAACATCTCCATATGAAGCATTTGCCATCAACACTCGTCCTCCCATGATCACTGACTTTTTTGTCATGTTTTCAAAATTGCTCAGTTCCTTTTCCTTTCTTTTCTTCTTTATATGTTTAGCAGCTACATGAAAATCTCCTCCGAAAGTAAATATAAAATTTGAAAAAATAAATAAATGAACTGAATAAAATAAGATATGTGCTTGAATTTAAATAAAGTATCTTCCTTCCACACCTACACATTCAGTGCGTAACTTTTGGTACGTATTCTTATTATCCTGCGAAACCACAACCAGTAAAGGCCCATCATAATCATCCAGTAAACCACGTAGGCCACGCAGCCAAAGACCAGAAACTCAATCTCTGCTTTCTTGGCTAGAGTTGACCAGTCCATTTGACTCTCCTCGTAGATGGTGTAACCCATCCCCGCTAACAAAATAGCGGTCCACACTGACAGAGGGAGGAGGGGAACATAGTTCCCTACAATCTTACGCCTGCCTGATGTCCCCCAGCTGCTTTTGTTCATGGTGAGAATGGCAAAATATTTAGCGGGCAGCAGACTGGTCATGTACAGAACTGAGTACAGGGACATGAACACCATCACAAAGTCCCTGCGCAGGATGCAGGCGTAGGCCGCTTTCACCAGCCCGATCAGCTGGATGCAGCACAGGATCCACAGGATGTCCCACAGTGTGCCGGTCCAGAACAGCTGGATGATGGTAGCGGTGACAAAGAAGGGGAAAATACCTGAAACAATTGACTCATAGGTCATCCAGAGGTGGTGCTTGTGCCACCACATCGCGTTGAAGAGCCACTCGCGGAAGTAAGATTTAGTCCAACGGGTCTGCTGGTTGAGCCAGCGCAGAAACTGAGCAGGTGTCTCTGTGTAGCATTTAGAGCGGGCTGTGTATCTTTAAAAAGAAAAAAAAAAGAAATGAGACTCATGAAATATGTATCATGACAGCAAAGATAACACCCTCAAGATAGTTGTGTCTGATGTCATTCTGTCGAGCAACGTTGATAAGCAGAATCGTAAATTGTAACATAACGAATCTGATACCATAACCTATTGGCCTAACTTAGCTGACAACAGCAGTAAGAATGTACTTTAGTCAAACCTTGAACAATGACAGCAGTGTTTGTCTACCAATATGGTATATCAATTTTTAACACACTGGTAACAGAGGGGTGTACTGTATCAGCCAGTGCTCATGTCTATGCATCAGAATCCCTAAAGGGAAGGTACAATTAGAATCTGAACATCTCTTCTAATAAGCTTCTTACTTTGTGGCGTAGCCCATGCTCAGCATGCGGTTGGTAAGATGTCTGTCATCCCCAAATGTGCAGTGAGTCCCCAAAAACATCTGATTGTACCAGGACTCCAGAAACTGCTGGAGGAGGTCGTTCCTGTACAGACCTGTAACAAAACATAGACACAAGAAAAACACAAGTTACAGTGAGTTAGAACCATGACAACTACTGCAATCATTACGCTGATGCACATCACCCAAAAAATAATTGTTTGTTGTTCTTACCAAGAGGTCCACTGATGCAGGACACACAGTCAAAGAAGGACTGGCAGGATCGCTCGATGTTGAAAGCCATCCAGTACCTGAGGCTGCTCATGAAGCTGATGAAAGAGTCTTTCTGGTTGAGGATCATCACATCTCCCCCCACAGCACCGTACTTATGGTTGCTTTCCAACACTTTGCACAGCTCTATGGTGGCCAGAGAGTCCAGCTTAGTGTCTGAGTCACACACCTGGTGAAGAATTGGCGAGACTTATGTAAGAGAGTGTGATTTCCTTTGAGCAGAGTTAGCTAAACTGAAAATTCCCCAAGATTGTAAAGTATAAAAGAAAACAAGATACCTGTATGTAGTCCACTGAGTCCCCAAGTGCTTTGAAGGCTGTGTACATCACCTCCCGTTTTCCGCCCCACTTTTGCATGATGCACACACACCTTGTGGTCTTGATCAGCCGCTCTACTTCTTGCCTCTGAGGGTCATCTACCATAATATAATCAGCCTCCTCCCCAGGACCAATTACTGAGCCAGTTTCTACATCCTGCTGGCCCTGGGTGGGGTCCCATGTATGGTAGTTGTTCTTCCACACGAAAAAGCCCGGGTCTTGGTCAGCAAACACTTCTCTGAACATGTCCATCATGTATCTGTCATCTTCTGAGTTGCCATCTATCACCATGATGATGCGCAGCATCTCCGGCGGGTACTTGAGGGCCCTGACAGAATTAAGGCACTCTCTCAGATAGACGGGGTCCTCCTGGAAAGCCGAAATAGTGAAGCCAATGGTTTTGGTGTTGGTGCAGTCCTCTGTGCGAGCTTTCATCCGCCGGTGCTCAATGAAGGCGAAAAAGCTCTGGACCAGCACGTGGAGAGTAAGGAGCAGTCCATAGAAGCCAAAGGAGATGATTCCGTACGGGGAGGTCGCTAGTTGGAAACCTGCCACATAGGCCCAAATCATCACACCCAAGACCACCAGAGCGAAAAGGAAGGTGAGGACGGCGCGGAGTATTGAACCCAGCTTCTTTAAATGCGGTTTCAGCTCCATTGTGTTTCTTGATCCCTAGGGGACACAAAGACAGCACATGTTAGAAAATGTAACATGCGTAAACTCAGTGTGGATTGAAGAACACATCTGTAATAAATTGAATTGTTTGTTTTATGTGGACTTCAACAAGACACATTTACTACACCCGGGCATACAAACAGCTTTAAAGTGAGTCAATTGTTTTTAAAATATTGTGTTACAAGAGTGTTAATCCAATAATGTACATCACTAAAATCTGTGTCCTGTTATTTTAGAACACATGTCAAATACAGGAGTTACAATTATATGTTTTTTTTATTCCTAATAGGCCTTTTTGTTTTTTTAATATATTTGATCAATATTACAAATTATCCTTTATAATATGATCATCACCTTTTTTAAAAATATGTTTATTGCAAAGTTTTAAAGTTACTTTTCTTTGCTAGGATACAACAATAGACTGTAAATATTCAGGGATACAACAAAGAAATCACCTTATTCTCAGGGATAAATGTAGCTGACCAAAAAAGTTGCAACTAAAGCAGAAATTCACACCTTAAAACCTACTCTATCCAAACACAATGTTAAATAACGCACAAGTTTAAAAACAATCATATGACTTCAAAATCTGACTTCATTGAAGTACCCTACTATTTGTAATAAATTATGTAAACTAACTTGCCGTGGTCCTAAAGAAATTGCTTGGATTTAAATGCCACCCTCAATTTGCTATAAATGTATGCTTTATCACTCCTGATCATTTAACAAATAATTTATCAGCAACTCAGCAATTAAGATTTAAAAAACTAAAAGGATAAAATAGTTAAATGTAATCCTACCTGATGTTCCAGTCCCCTTGATTGAAATTTGCGCTACATCCACTTGCTGTTCCTCTACTCTGGCGACTTGGAGTGAAGTTAGTTGACTTTATAACTTCAGGTGGGAGACGCGATGAAACCACGTGCGTGTGTTGGGAATTGCGCGCGCCCGCTGACTCAGCCCCTGAGTCAGGAGGCGGTGGTCCTGCCGGCGGAGGGCGGTGGTCCTGCCGGCGGAGGGCGTCAGTGTGAGCGGTGAGCACTTGGCTGCTTTGGGTTTTTTTTATATACAGTATATATTTTACCATGGAGATGATAGTAGCTGTAGTGTAGACAGTTGTTGTAGCCTACTGTTATGGACCTGTTCCTAGGGAGGGTTTGTGGGCGCTGCCATCTTGTCGTGGCAGCAGGTACTGCGGTGGCATCTAAGAGTCTGCTTCCTCCAGTTTAATGCGACAGCTCTCATTGTTAGACAGCTGATGATGAAGGAACATTCATGAGGAGATTTTAATAAAATCAATTTACTAGTTTTAGTGTGATATAGATATTCATTTTGCATGTTTGTCATTTTGATAAAGCAGCTCGACTGCAATGACATTTTACTAAAGAGGAACGTTAGCCTACTAGATTTCATTTCATTAATCACCTGGTGAGGGACTACTAAACACCACCTACAAGAGGTGTGGACTTGAGTCACATGTTGTGGACTGGACTCCAGTCACAGGTTTGATGACTTTAGACTCGACTTGAGAAAATTACGAAGGACTTACTCGAAAAAACTCAGACAGTGTCAAAACATTCACCATTGAAGGCCTGACTTTGCATGACGACAATGAAATAAACTCTGTGCAAACTGATGATGAAAATTACAAAAAGGAAGAACATTGTACAGTAAAGGTTAACAACAATCCCCTTTAACTAAAAGTGGACACTGGTGCTAAATGTAACGTAATTTCCCTCGACACATTCAAAGAGAAGAGGCACACGTAGAAAATGTACGCATAAGTAAGTTAAACTTGTGGCTTACGGAGGAGATATGATCAAACCGATTGGTGCAGTGACTTTACACTGCAGGGTGAAGGAGCAACCATATGACCTGCAATTTCAAGTTGTGGCAGAGAATCCATTTAAGGCCTGCAGGATAGCCTAAGGATTAAATTGGTCACCTTCAGCAAAGAGGTATTCTGCCAAAACACTGTCCCAGACCAGACCCTGCCACAGAAAATTCTCAAAGAATATGCAGAGAGATGAATTTGGTGACTTACCTGTGACTTACTCAATGACAATAAATCCATAACATAACACCAGTTGTCAACCCTCCACGTCGCATCCCGGTGGCAATGCCAAAAAAAGTGGGAAAAGAGCTCCAGAGAATGCAAGCTCTGAGAGTGATTGAACCTGTGGATGAGCCCTCAGAATGGGTCTCCATCATGGTTGCCACATATAGAAAAGAGACTGATGATGTTCGCATCCTGCATAGGTCCAAGAGACTTAAACAAGCCATTAATGCGCCCTCACCGTCCCATGTGCACAGTAGAAGTGGTTTCCACACAAATGTCAGGTGCCACTGTCTTCTTCATGCTAAACGCTCCTGGCAAATCAAACTGGATGACGCCTCATCTCTCATCTCCCAGATCCTGGGATTTTAAGCATGTGGCAAGCAGACCTGAATACCCAAAGTCCAACGGACTCAGTGAAAGAGCTGTGAGGAGTGTGAAAAAACTGTTAGAGACAACAAAAAGAGATGAAACAGACTTCTATCTGAACATGTAAACATATAGAACATGCCCCGAGACAAGATCATCCGCACAAAGACTGTTGTCTAGACAAACTTTAACAACAATCTGCAAACAGCTGTTAATACCAGCAGCTAAAGCCACAGCCAGCATTAAAGCCCAGCTCTCAAAGAAGCACAAATCACAAAAACAAAGCTATCTATGACAAGTCCAGCAAGCACCAACTTCTTCTTCTTCCATGTATTCGACAAGATCTGGTAGAGTTTCTAAGCCAAACAAAAATTACCTTAACTAGAAATAATACAAAGGATATATGAACCTGGATATGTGAAAAGGCGTCTGCTTTTTAAAAAGGTGTCATCCTTTTTCCTTTTTCCATACGATTGTATGTAAAAAAGGCGCTGGCAGTTGAATAAAAGAATTCAAGTGTGAACACGGCCTAAGTTATTATTTCACTTAATATTCATTTAAAATGCTTTGTTTACATTACTGATGGCTAATGACCAAAGCTAAAAAAAGTGGGGTTGTACACAGTTGTACTGCTATACTGTTGTGACCCTAGAGTGTTGCCATACTCAGTGTAAGTATCGCAAGACTTGAAACACAAACAGGACTGGGTACGTAACTGTTGTCATGGTCCCAGTATGTTTGTCTAGCACGCTAACATTCATGTGAATAAAAGATACGTCTGGAATTCATAATGACTCAATTAAACTACAGTTGCCTACACTTTCCATTGTTTTAAGCAATTTGTTAAATTATTCGTCTCCACCCAAGCTGCATTACCATTAAATGTGAACTCAACATATGTTCTTTAAACTGGAAGAATTTAAATCTTTGGTTTTTTCACTTGTTATAATCCTACATCTTGAAGGACTTTTCTCAACCTTTCTCAGAATTAACATCAACCTGGACTCATATCACAATCAACTTCCAAATTTAGCCAGTTAGTGCAAAATCATTTGAAAGTTACTGTCATTGTCATTCAAAACATAATTAATATAATAATTATATCAGAAACTGTGGTACATTGAACTTAATGTAGCTGTTCAATCAGATCAACCATTAGCGAGAAAAGAGACTTTCATTGCAAAAAACTGCAATAAACCTTTAGGCGAGGTTCAATGCTGCCCTCTGCTGGCTTCTGTGTGGCACTACAAGATGAAAAGATTTGAGAATAAACAAAGTCGAAGACAAGTAGTAGGAAGAAGGGGACAAAAGAGGTCTTAGTTTTAACAGGAGAAGAGTCAAAGCTGGTGTCAGAGAGTCAAAGGAAGTCAGTCCTTTGCACTATTTATTTCTGACTCCAGAGGATTAAAGCTGCCGCTTGTGATTCAATGTGTTGCTGCTGCCACTGTCCTGTCCTAACCATGATTACATCCCTGGAGAGTATCTTAGGGAAATTTGTTGACCGCTCATGAAGGTCCCCACCCTAAGCCACAAGAGCTGGCCGAGCAGTCAACATGCTTTATGTCGGACTAGAATAGAAGCCACCAGCAGCTGATGTCATGTACGGAGGCAGTGCCAGTCCATGTGTTTTGAGACAGGGATCTGGTTTGACTTAAAGAACATGTTATTATATGTTGGCTCTCTCTGAGAGATCTGTGTTGCATTGATTTGCTACCCAATACTGTGCTGTAGATACACTAGATGTGAGGCCTCGTATTTTGCATCCTGAAAGTATGTATGTTGATGATATCTGTGTCCATTTGTCATGTGAAACTCAAAATGTATCAGATAATTAAAAACACATCTCTAAAAAAAAGTATGTTTTTATTTTCTCTTCTTGCTCTATATTTTTGATGTATTTTTTTAAGATTATAGTGTCAAAGTGCTGTTTTTTCTTCTGATATGTCCCTGCTAATTTTCACTGAAATCACAGGGAAAAGCCGTGGCCAAATCAAGACCACGTTCTGTAAAAGACGTTCCAGAAGGAGGAGGAACCTTTAACCAATGTGCCATAACTTCTGAGTCGCTCATAAACATGGTTTGTGGATTTCTGTTTGATTCAAAACATGGACATCTGTGTTGCCAGAATAAACTTCCTCTCCAAGGCCAGAGAACCATGAAAAAATATTCAAGAAAGAAAATGCACCATGCAAAGCAATGAGAGCTATTTATTGTATGAGTCCTTAGAAACCTTGTTAGGTCTTTATTTGGTGGTCAAGAGAAACTCAGTGACTCACTCCTCTGCTCCGTGCCACACCCTGGCAAATAAAATCCACTGAAATCAATTTGGGATATTTTTGGATTCACAAGTGCACCTGATGCCTTTTCATCTGACTTTTTTTGATAATGAACACTTTCATTTCTAATTAACACAAACCTCACATTACCATCATGGACCTTGTATATATTGTAATTTTGAATATTTCAATAAACTTCAGCTGAATCGGTTAGTAAATAACAGAAGAGCCTGCTGTCTTAGTGCAGCAGTGCTCTACAAACAGTGATTCTGGTGAGTAACCAAAAGTGAGCAACATTTACACTTTCAGCCCACAGAGAGCAGTGTAGCCGTGTTTTTTTGCCTGTCTTGATTTACTGTTTGCTGGCTGCAAATGTCAGGTTTGTTCCTCAACTATTCTACGCTCTACAAGGCATATGAGCAAAGAACCCATCTGCACATAAATGGTAAAGTCATCCTGAGTCACTGAGACTAAGGAACTAGCAATGTCACACAGTTTGTTATGTCTTTGGCATTTTGACTCTCAGGCTAAACTAAGCTATGAATTATGGTACTGGGCACACCACACACATTAACAAGACAAGACGCATAACACCTCTCTGTAGGTTTACAGCTTTTTAAAGTGCATGTGTTGAGCTTTAGCTTATTGAAGCTTCAACTGAGGAGGCAGCTATGTATTTCTCTTAATACAGGGTTTTCAGTTTTAAATAAATAGCCTATCCTTTAAATGACACATTGATATACATGTATAAACCACACTGTTCACACAGATCATCATCATGTTCATTTTACTGTTGTTGCCAGATCAAATGTGAATTGTTTGACAGCTTTCCCGCTCAAAAAGACGCCATGATGTTCTTGATCCAGGAGATGTAGTTGCACACTTTAGTGTAGACCCCAGGCTTGTTGCTCTGGGCACAGCCCTTACCCCAGGACACGACACCTTGGAGCTCTCCATCACACATCATGGGTCCCCCAGAGTCACCCTGATAACAAAAAGACAAATGGGCTATCTTTGCTGGCAGAAGCTTTTTTTTATTTATTTATGCGGTAGCTACCTTTGTATACATTACCTGACAGGAGTCCTTTCCCCCCTCCAGGTAGCCAGCACAGATCATGTTCTCAGTGATTTGGAAAGGATATGCATTAAAGCATGTGTCATCACTCAAGAGAGGGACCTCCAGACATTGCAGCTTATGAGGAAACTTTGCTGGATGACACAAGAAAATGTGATGCATGTCCGTGTGCCATAAAGGGATTACAAATACTTTTGAAGAGAGTTTTCAGCCTGCTAGTACTCACAACCCTCGTCACTGGGACGAATATTTCCCCATCCAGAGATCCGGCACATTGTTTCATCACTGGCACACTTTGAAGGAAGTCTAGCTGGGCGTACGTAGCTGTTCAGGGTAGCTGGTCGATTTAGCTTGATCAGCATGATATCATTGTCCTTTGAGCGGGAGTTGTAGTCAGGGTGTTGGATAAACTTGGCAGACATGATGTGCTGTTCAGTCCCTTCAGGTTCCCAGATGTCATGCTCACCGAGTCGAATTTCTATATCTGACCTTGGAGAAGAAAATATTTAAGTCAGTTTGTACTTTCTCTGCTTCTCCAAATGAGAGTCATACAATCACAATATAAATGCATCAACATAAAGCAGATGCTACAGTTTTGGTTTTCTGGCTTCGTTCTTACTTGGATTTGCAGTGTGCAGCAGACAGCACCCACTCCTCAGACAGCAGGATCCCACCACAGTAGTTGTACCCCGTAAAGAGAGATACTTGGTGGGGTACAGAGTTTTTTGGACACTCATATCCTCCAACTATCTTGTCCTCATCCTTCAGAGCAACTGCAAAAGTTAAGGAAAACAGAGAAGAAACATGATTACGGTGATTAGGCACCTCAAATTAAAGTTTGTATGCAGCAATTAATGCCCGATCACAAGACTTTTTCAGTGTCTATAAACTCTGTACTGTACCTGCCCCTCCAAAGAGAGTCAGAAGAAGGAGCAGCTTCATTCCTGCAGATGAATGTGCTCTCACACTCTTACTTTCAGGTATTTTAGTCCTCTTATCTCATTTCTCTCAAGGTCTTCTATCGTCAGAGGTACACATTAAACACCAAACATGTGTTACATTTCCCCAGAACACTTAGTTTTATGTATGGGGGGAAAACAGACAAAAAAAATTCAATTCTATCCTGGGAAAAGAACCAGGAAAAAGAACTTGGATAGGGGAACCGATTTAATTGTATAAAGTGGTATTTGGAATTCCCCTTTGTTAGTCTGCGTTCAGTCAGCACACTTTGCATGTGTTTCTTTCTTTCTCATTGTTTTCTATGGGGTTTATTTCTGGTTGTGTGATTTTAAAAGGCAGATGTACTTTTTTTTTCAACAAAATATGTCACCATGACAATGTTTGTAACAAAAGACTTATTATGAAATCACATACTGGATGTTACGTGAGCACCGTGAACCCACATTTACCCTTGTGGACGTTGAGTAAGTCTTTGTACATTGGTACTATATGTGGTAAAAGACGCTCACCAGTGTGCTGAAAATAGCCATTTCTCAACCCTGAATGTTCTGCTCACTTTTTAAAAGACAGGCCTCCACTGTCCTGTCTCTCCATTAAAGGCACAAAAATCCCAAAAATAAATCTTAAAAAAACAAATAGTTGTATCTTATTGTTAGTTTAAGATAAAAGTATTACACTTTCAGCCCAAGTATTATCTTTAACGTAAACAGGAAACAACATTATAGCCGTTTACACATATGCACTCCGGATAATATCTAGATAATTACAGGAGGAGTGCTCCAGAGATTCTCCCGACCTAGCCGTTCACATATGCTCCTCACAGCGGGGGGGGTATCCCTGTCAGAGGGGGATCTCCTGAGGTAAGACGTGACGTAAAAAAACAACACGGAAGTAGCGGACGTAGCAACAGAGTCCGCTACACAACTCTATAATGACAATATTTGCCTTTATGTCAATGCTATGTGTAGTCTAACAGAATGACAACATCCACAAAAGAGCGGAGAACAACATACTGGCAAACAGAAAATATAACGCAGCTGTTATGTGCACAGAGATCGTAGTGGTCGTGTGTAAACACTTGCACTGTGCAGCAGTTACAGTATAGAAACATAACCCCCCCTCCTATTGGCTCGAGCTGAATACTCCGGAGAATATCCTGCTGCGTTCTCACATCTGCCCACTCAGACTTGCAGCAGACAAAATACTAGGGGTCTAGCAGGAGAAACTCTGGGTTAAGTCCAAGTGAAAAATGTGGCCTTTTGCGTTCACACATACAGCTCCTCCTGGAAATATCCAGAGTTTTTCAGGAAATTTCTGTTAGTGTGAAAACAGCATATGAAAACATTTGGTGTGTCACACCTACCAACATATCTGATCAAATGTTCCCATTTGGTGTGTCATAGCTACCAACATATCTGATCAAATATTCCCTGCATTTGATCAGATATGTTGGTAGCTATGACACACCAAATGTTTTCATAATGTTGTTTCCTGTTAATGTCAGTAGCTAAAAAAAAAACCAACTAAACAGAAATGCTGTGCTACAGACCAACAACAATCAAAGATAACTCAACATTACTCAAGAAAAAGTTTACCGGTAAATGAATTAATATTGATGAAAAAGTAAAAAATGTGCAAAATACTGATTTGTCTTTGACTATGAAACATCAGAAAACATGCCGATTTAACATTTACTACAGACACCCTGCATCTCCCAGAAAGTTAGAAAGTTTTTTGTCTTACAGACACACTTACAGAGCTGCGTCAGTAGCTGCGAAGGAGCTTTATTAACTGTTAATAAGTGCATAATAAAGGATTTATTAATCTTTTTAAGGCATTAATATGAACCTAATTAAGTCTTATTCATCTTTTGGACGTTGATAAGTGGTCTATAAACAAGTTTCTTTGTGATAATGAATATCTTACAAGCCAATTATGAATGAATTTATAGTATAATTAACACTCTTATTAATGTTAATAAACATCTTATTATGATGGTATATAAACTGTAAATAAGTTTCGAATAAGAGCCTATAAGTGTCTTATGATGAATAATAAATATGTTAATTATGCCTCTATTAATACTTATATAGACCTTTTTTGTTAGTAAGAATCTAATAAGCTCTTATAAGTGACTTATTACCTATTAATTAATGCTTATTACAAGCACCGTAATATAAAGTGTTATCAAGGAAATGACCACTTCGCTGTTTGGAAATTACCAAACTGCTTGTCACTGCTGAGAGGTACAGGACTCTATTACTCATGTGTGAGCAAAGGTGTTTTCATCAGAAGCAGACAGGAAAACATCTAAATGTGAGGCTACATTTAAGCAAACCCTGTGATTATACACTTAAGGTTAAGATATAACGCATTCCCATCCAGCACAGGCAGGTTCTCCCCTCCTCATTATATGTGGCATACACAGCGTCTGCCCCAGTCGCCCTGTGCTGAGTTGTGTGACAACTTGGCATGTTATTCTGAGAGACTTCAACCCTTAAAAAAACATTGCAGGTTCACTGTTGGGGTACATTTTCATTAAGTTTTCACTAGGAAAACAAGGCTACAGGATATTTATTAGAGAAAACTAAATTGCCAAAATGGTTGAAGTGTGCCACATGTGCAAAGAGTCAGATAATTGGGCAGAAATTACTTTGATAAACACACATGTGACACACAGATGCCTGTTGGGTTGCACATCTGCAAAACAGCATCCAGGATGTGATCAGCTGGATTTAGAAAAAATATAAATACTTCTCTCCCTGCAATCTAAAACTACATTTGGCCTTCACTAATTAAAAGCACCATTGCCTTTATTTAACCCTTTGTTACACATTAAAAAAGGCTCAGATCGTCCATTGAGTTCACCATCTGTTTGCCCTGTTTAACATGTACCCCTAACCCCATTTCACTGTCCCTCAAAGTACCCTCAGACATAGAGAGAGCACTGTGTCACACATCTGCATGGGTTATGCTCTGCCAGGCTTGTTTGCTGTCAGACAGAGCCCAGGCTTATTATTCATATCCCTCAGGCCTGCTGAGGGGGACCGGGCGCTGTGGTCCAAAGTAAGAACGAATGTAAGGAAGTGGTTGTGGTTATTGAGGTTCAGCTTTTTTCCTCTGTGTGTGTTTTTTTTTTTCATGGAAAAAACTGTCAGTGAGCTATCAGGCTAGAGCAGTTGGCACCGGGGGTTTGCCCTGAAAAACAAAATTCCTGACCTCTCCACAGCCGTGTGACAAGGGTTTGATTTCCAGTCAGCACCGCAACAAGATCAACAAACCTTTGAGGTTTCAGGACGAAGCAGTATCCCACATTTTGTGTCTTTGTGACTGCACAGCTCACGTCTTGAAGTTTCAACACACAACAGTCAGTATGCCACACATTTCATAAAAATGAACTTGTGGATTTAGAAATGTTGTGAGCTCAGTGTTTTGCACACAGCAGAGGAGAAAAATACTGGGTGTGTATAAGTGATGCAGGGAGTCAGAGTGTGTCATTAGTGATGCACTGTCTCACACATACAGATACAAAACTTAGATGCAGTTAGTTGTGCAATTCTGGTTGTCCCCCCCAACCCCCACTCTCCCAGGTGTATAAGTGAAAAATAAACCCCCAAACTCTAACTGCATATATCACCCTCTGCTAAAACTAAACTCCTTTTAAACCTCCAGTAGTTGTTTTACACACCCAAATTGGTATTTGTGCGGCATACACATAATTGCAGGTTTGGTTGGTAAATCAAGAACTCTGGCAAGCCCGAGCCTCTGAAGGCTTCCCTCAAACTATAGCCCTGCGATGACTATTAATATCCCCTACAGACAGCAGCAACACGCTCTGCCTTCACTGCTCTGTTACAAAACTTTGCAGCAAACAATTCAAAAAACCCATTTAAGCACAGAAAAGAAAAGTGGAGGATGTGTTGCTCAAGAGGGTTGTGACTGGATTAAAGAGAGTAACTGTACGGTTTAGACTTAAGATAAAATGGAAATGTAATTTGTGCAACAAATGGAGCTAAAAATGTAGTTGGGAAGCAATGAGAAAAGTTAACTGCATGGGTCAGCTTATTTCAAAGTATTTCCTGTAGTTAGAGGGAATTGTTTTTGGTGCCGGTGTAGAATATCGCTCAGTGGGGAGAAACATTCAGATTGTGAATATTTATGTATCCGAAGAAAAAAGGCAATGATAACAGACGTGTGTCCTCCTACACACAGAAATGAGGGTGTTGCTGTGAACCCATGCAGGGACTAAAGGAGTCTATACACGGACACGCTCACACAGATGTACAGTCTCTCTCACTCTCTCTCTCTCTTTCCTTCCTCCCCCTCACATCTGGAGTATTGGCAGAACACAGTTCCTGTGTGGGGTGTGTGTACATTAGCAAGGGGGTTCAGCATTTTAGGGTTGGGCAGCTTTTAGCAGATCACACCACGCAAGTCTGATCACTTTAAGATTTTGAGGCTCGTTGTTTAAACTCAGCTCATGAAAGCCACTAAGATGTTTCTTTGTCTGGTTGATCGGATCGTTAATATCAAACATTTAAGACATCGGATTGAGATTTCAAGCTTTTATCATCCATTTTTTAAGTGGTGCAAATATTTTATTCAAAAAAGTAATATATAGCTGTGAGTTTTAATTTTGCATAATATTATTTTAAGAGAAATGTAAAAAAAAGTTGAAATTATTTAAATGTAACTCACAATGAACTGCAGTTTCCAAATGTATACCAGTTATCAGTTATTTGAAGGGAACTGTTGGTTGGGGTTGATTTCTGCACCCCAAGCATACAAGGGAGAACCACTTAGCCTCTTTGCTTATCTCACCGTGTACATGCATGAGTGTTGTTTTCTGGTGAAAAGTATTGCAGTGATCCTATGTAAAAAAAATACTCATTCTGAACGGGGAAGTAACTATCTTTGTCTGACACCTAGGTGGTTATAGATTAGAAAAGTTATGTTGCAAACATGTTCAGTCATCTAGCAAATGTTCTTATTTGCCTTTCAGAGGTCAAACATTTTGACTGTTTTTTTACGGTATATTTTACTTCTTCTTTAGTCTGAAAATGTTGAATATGAACACACAAGTAATAGGGTTCTGGATAAAATGACTTTTGTAATTTTCCACTAATTTTTAATGCTTAAAAAAAGGAACAACTCCCAACCTCATCATACAGATGAACAAATGTGTGGGTAGTGCAATGGGGCAGCAGAGTAAAGAAGAGCCATATGGGAGGAAATATGACCATGAAGTCAAACTCAGATGAGACATTATTTTCTCAAAATGAAAGGTAGGGCTGTACTCTGGAGACATAAGCCTAACTTTCAGTCTCTGCAGCCAATACACCCACATGTTCATGCCTGCATCTTGTTCTTATTAATATATGTCCAATGTTATTTGTCTCTTCCTGTTGTGTCTGTATGACTGATAGGATATTGTGCATATAGACACATTCTTCATGCAAGCATGGAGCAGTAATCAGGAAGGTCTTTTAAATATTTTCCTCTTGCATTTGTTCTTTAGTTTTGAACTCTGTTAATCATGCAGCTGATCTTTAGTTTCATGTTATTTCAAGGATAGATTTCAGTTCCAATTTTCAGGCCCAGAGATCTGTACTGGGATATCTTTTAAGTATAACATTAACAGGAATGTGCCAGGCAGGTTTAAAAGATGAAATTGCCGGCAATTACAGCTTGAATTCGCTCCAGGGTGTGTGTATGAATTCTCTTTTGTTTTAAGCTAGCAATCAGGGTTGCGGTTGTTTGCTAACAGCGTTCTGTAGTAAAACTTGTTCACCTTTTAGCGTATATTTTAGATGTCACATTCTTCAGGAATGCAGGGTGTAGTTTAATGAGTGACAAGTATTCTCCAGTGACCAAATCCCATCCTGTACCAAGATGTTTCCTTTTTAACTTTGGAGCTCATGTTAAGTTTGTGTCACAATTAACACAAAATTAGCTGCAAAAGGAAAATTAAAAAAGAAAACTGTGGCACTGTTTAGTAGTGTTTGCTTGCAAAAATGTCCATGTTCAAATACAGATAGATGTTTAATGTCAAGAAGGGATGCTGCCTAAGAAGACCACTCTGTTTAGTAACATACACTTTTGTATAAGCACAACAATAATGTGAAAAAAGTAATTATTTCTGAAGTGTGAGTGGCTCCACAGTTGTTTGTCCAGTTTTAAATGGACATGGGCACAGTGGGAGTAGCTTGTATTTAATTTACAAAAAACAGAAAGGTGCAACACAGTGCAGGGTGAAGCAAGGGGACATCAAAAATATGACAATCATGTAACCCCCAGATAACCAGTCACTAGACAAACACAGAGCCATCACACTTAAAACCGCAACAAAACATGACCTCAGTCGACTTGGTGAAAAACACATTACACAGCAGGATCCCTGGTGCACATGATAAGTCACAACTAACTCCATCTCAGGTCATCTCAACAAACCCACAACTTGTGCATATGCAGGCATAATTGTTTGGTTTCTAGGTGTTTTTGCTTTTGGAGTTTCCCAGCTAAATCATGCTGCTTTCCGAGGCAGACGAGTCTTGGCAAGATTTTGCGTCAGACTTCAGGTTAACACACACAGAGCTTTGTTTGTTTGTGTGTTTTACTCTGTCAGTAAATGGGGATAATTGCGTGTCTGTGAATTCAGTCTAGATATAGCCTACTGTGTGCATTAATGTAGCCCGTCTATCAATGAAGCTGCAGTTAAGTTTCTTTGAACAAATTTTCAAAAAATGTTCTACAATCGTATGGCCCAACAGATACAGCCTACAGCGCAAAACTTTATGGTCTCCTAATGAGAGTGAGAGCGCCTGATGTCCCGCCTCGATGTGGGTGATGACGTCATATATTTAAGGAGCCAGGGAACAGAACTCCAATAATCCTGCAGACTGAGCAAACTGCGTTCAGATTTGCTTTTGCAGCGGATACATCCTCATCGGACTGGCGCTTTGAGAGAGGTACTGTAGCCTACCTTTGTTATCCCACGGAACTAAAAAGGGGGGACCTTTAAATTAGGGAAAAACTTCCACTGTAAAATTGTATGGATTTGAACTGCTTCGTTGCAGTGAGGTTTCTTTTTTTATTTTTTTTTTAACGTATTCTTGATCTTTCAGGACGACCTGTAAATTAATCACAGCTGGTTCCAGTGCGTAAAAATAGTTTTGTTGATGCAACAGATTGGTTTTGACACTAGTGGTGAGGTGTGGCTTTTAGATATCTTTCCAAAAACACATGTTCATCAATTTTGGTTCCCCATTTTACGTGCCACTTCAGCAGTAGAATTGTTGCACAATTTGCGCGCATGTTTGGCAGGACTAAAACATTTTAATTGAGAAGTTTAAGGGGTTTTTTCTTGCATTATTAGATCTTATCTAATAAGCATTATTAGATATTCTCTAAAAGGCATTCATTCATTTTTAAATTGTCTTCAAAAATTGCAAGAGTTGTCTCGGTTGTCATGAAAAGATTGTACACTGTAAATGGTTGTTTGTAATGGGATGGACATAGTAATCTAAATCTTTAATCTCAAGAATGATAAGAGACTTGGTCAAATCTGAAAGGGTTAACTTTTGTTTCGTTCTTACTGCAGCTCTCAAAACAATGATGGATCTATTGACCACCACCCCTTTCTACCACATCAACACAACAGATGCCACTGGAAGAAATGGCTCAATGTATGACGATGATGAAGAGTATGACTATAAGGACGAGCATGCTGAGCTGAGACAGTCTCTTAACATCATGTCTCTCATTGTTTACTGCCTGGCCTTTGTTCTTGGTGTGCTCGGTAACGGAGTGGTTATCTGGGTGACGGGGTTTAAGATGAAGAAAACAGTTAACACAATTTGGTTCCTCAACCTCGCTGTGGCCGACTTCCTCTTCACTGCATTCCTGCCCCTGAGTGTGACATACACAGCCATGGATTTCCACTGGCCTTTTGGCAAGTTCATGTGTAAATTGAACAGTACAATAAGCTTCTTGAACATGTTTGCCAGTGTCTACATTCTGGTGGTGATCAGTGTGGACAGATGTGTGTCTGTGGTGTGGCCCGTCTGGGCCCAGAACCACAGGAGTGTACGTAAGGCGTCCTGTGTGAGTCTGGGTGTTTGGGTGCTGGCTCTGACTCTCAGTGCACCATACTTCATCTTTAGAGATATTGGATCATCATATAATAATGACGACATCATCAACTGCTTCAACAACTTTGCATTTTCTGATGACTATGAAACTCCGTCTGTGAATCAGCTGCGACAGTTTCGTCACCAGGCCATGACCATCACCCGCTTCCTCCTGGGATTTGTTGTCCCCTTCACTGTCATTGTGTCCTGTTATACTGTGATTATCCATCGTCTCAGAAGAAACCGCACCCTGGCCAGCAAGTCGAGCAGGCCCTTTAAGATCATCGCTGCAGTAATCACTATTTTTTTCCTGTGTTGGGCTCCTTATCACATCATGGCTCTAATTGAGTTGGTGAATCACATGGCTAATCATGCAAGTGAAACACTGGACCATGTCACCACTATCGGAGTCCCTATAGCCACTAGCCTGGCCTTCCTCAACAGCTGCTTAAACCCACTGCTCTATGTGTTCATGGGCCAAGATTTCAAAGATAAAGTCCGCAAATCCATTCTGAATGTTCTGGAGACTGCCTTTCAGGAAGAGGTTTCTCGATCTTACACCTGCACAAACTCAATGATCACTAGTCGGAGCAAAGAAAAGTCTGTTTCTGATGCTGAAGTATAAGGTTTGTCCATGACATGAAAACACAAATACTTTAACTGTAACATAAAACATATTTTGAAGTTTTTGTTACTTTTCTAATAAGGAACCAAAACAGCAGATGTATAGGCTATATGAGTTGGAACATTTGACCTGTTACAGTTTTACTGAAATAGGTTTTATGATTGGCTAACTATTGAGGTCTAGAAAATAATTCAGTTTCTCAGCACCACCTTCAGTTCTTCTAATATGCTGGATGAGAAGGATGGCAATACTGTAAAATGACTTGTGGTCCATCAGCAGTGCATAGTGATGGAACGTATGAATGTTTAAAATGATGAAAATAATTATTTCTATGCAGTGTTTACCAGAAGCAAAGGCTTGAGTGCTTTACATCAGTTGAAATGAAAGGAAACATAAACAAATCAACACATATGAATTCACACGTGCAGGCACATTTACCCCCATTGAATTACAGAAAAGCAAGAGGCTGGATGTGTCTGTTATATATTGTATCAATGGTTATTCTTTGCTATACAGTCCTGTTTTTGGCTGCACTTTGACCCACAATGGTATCTTCATTACTCCTCTGAATGGAGGTTCCCAGATGAGGTACCCCAATGATGTCCTGGCTCTTGTTGACCATTAGCCTACACAGTTGAGTTGTTGAAGGGGCCAAGTGGGAGGCATTAACACAGCTTGGGTTTGAAGGTGGCAATGCTGTTTTGGACAAAGTGGCAACTAAGGGCCATAGGGTAGGTTATGTAACTTATCAGTAGGGCATAGGGGCATAATTGAGATAAGGGATGTCTTCACTGAGCTCTTATCCTTTCATTAGGGCACAAGTACCTTGTGTTTATTTCAAAATCATGCCTTTTATTGCAAAAACAAGTTTTCAGCAAATTAGTTACCCAACTTCTCCCTCACACTGGACTCCACCCAGCCACCAACCAGCAGCCACACAGGTCATAACTGCATGCATACAAGTTGAAGTGAAATAAAATGTTTTTTCTGTATATTAGTCTGTATTAATTAACCCAATATGTAATGTTTATTTCTTGCACAGCTTTATGTATGACTAAAACAAAGAAATGTATTTAACAGACTGTTGCATGCTTGATAAACAAGCTATTTACATCTGTCATTCAACGCAAGCACAGGCCAGTGTAAGCTTTATGTAAGCTTTTTGATACTTATGAAAATCAATATGGGATTACTTTGCTTAGAAAGTTATTTGCATAGTATACTTGGCTAAGTGTGATATTTTTTATCATTGTTGGAGGTTTTAGGGTATGTCTGTGATCCCATCCAACAGTGAATGCATCTTATGTAAATAAACTGACAGCTTTAATTTATCTCTTTTTTTTGTGTTTCATTTCATTGTTTTATTTAAAAGCTGAAACCAGGTTTTTTTTTCATTATCAATCAAACTGGCTTTTGTTTGGAACAGCAGAAAACAGGAAACATTTCCAGTTTAATGAAGAAAAAAAACATGGTTAAACCATAACATAAAACCATTTAAAAAGCTGTAAACAATGGATTAATAAACAACTATTGTGTTTATCTACCAAAACATTGTGTCACACTTACAGTATGACTTCAGTACATAGCTTGTTGATATAAAATATACTTATTCTCATAAAATGTAATAAAAAAAAGAAAAAATTAAGGATTTTGTTGCTGTTTCTGTACTTTTTAAGTTGTAGTGGGAGTCAATAAATGATGATAATGATGATGATTGTTTTTGTGGTTGTAGTAACCATCAGCCCCATAATTTCAATATTATCTGAATTTAAGCCTTTTAGTCTTATGTCAAATAACTTTTCAAAACATGGAGCAGTCACCCTTAGTGTACCAATCCTCAGTACAAGGCAACTCAGCATCATATACTAATATATCATAAATAACTAGTTGAATCAGAGGACTTTTAATAGTTGCTTTATCCTTGTTAGTACTTATATGGCCAGTAGAAGGCGCTGTTTCCCAATTTGCTTCTGAGATTAGGGTTTGGTTTAAATGTACTTTGTGACGAGTGCGATTGACACCACAATTATCTGGCCTTTTGATCTCTTTGGATTTTTTTATTTTTTTATTTTCGATGCACTTAAGAAGTCATTTAAGAACAAACAATAGTAGTAGAAAACATGCTTTAGCAGTGACTGATTTTCAGCTTTTAGTTGTGGAAACAGTGCTACAAATCTGTTTGCACTATTAATTGCTGCATGAATCACTGTGTTGCAGTTATTTTTTGCATGCGAGTCAGGTGGTGTAGTCAGGAAATCACAAGTCTATACATTTTCTGAGTACTCATTTTGCTAGAATAGGCTACGTTAATATGAATTGTTTGTGCCGAACAAAGTGTGCTGATAAGAAACGAGATTGGTCAACCAGTACCTAAAGTCACAGCCAAGCTCATCCATAAAAGTGGATTCCATTATACCTTAGATGAAATGTAAAAAGTCCAAAGTTAACAGGCCTCCGTAGTGAATTAATGTTGTGTTGCTTGTTGGTAAACAGTTTTTAAACAGAAACGATGCACTTCTTCTATCAGCTTCGAAAAAACTATCAAAGTGGAGAATACATGAAATTATACAGTGTTTGTCTTACTGCATGGTGCTATTTGATGTGACTGAGCTGCTGAGTGTTGCCAGCACTCTTTGTGGAAAAATGTGTGCTTGCATAAACTTATTTCTTAATTTAGAGGTTAAAAAAATTTGGCAATATGTGTTGACAGTGGCATAGGTGTCAAAATGTTCTTACCAAATCTTCAGGACAGTTGACAGGATGAAATGGGATGCAGAAATACTAAACTTGCATAGTTCCCCCTACAATGTCCAAATAACGTGTTAGAAAAATACATATTTTCATTTTAAATATATTTTGCTTACAGGGATGAATACACAGAGGCAGCATAGTTTTTGTGCATAGCAGCACAGTGTCACAGAGGGAGCTGGTTGCTTTAAAAAAAAAAAAAGAAGGCAATCCTCAGTTTTTGTACAATCCTGCTAGAACTTACATGTTTATTTAAGTGCAGTAAATGGCAATTCACTTCCAAATACAGAGCATGAACTAGTCTATTCACAAGTAAGATTCAATACATTTTAGTATTGTCTTTTTTTGCATGCTGATGTGGTACCGCCTCTAAGTGGCGATGACGCAATTCACACATAACAGCCCAGGCCTATATTTATCTGACAGCTTGATAACTTCATCCACTGATTTGTCCAGAGAAGACTTGAAAACTTTTGGAAAGGTAGGCTACGTCATACTTTTTTAAACAATGTAAAATACGTTTACACACAAAACAAATCATTCAGGGTTGTTAAAAAAAAGGAAATAGTCCGTAATTTATACGCTGAATTTTAAAATAGCCTAAAGCAATTAATTATGTGGGCCTAAAACTTTTTTTTTTAAAGTTGTTTCAGAGATTTTGCTGATTTTCCGGGGCAATAATGTTTTTTTAAATGAAAAAGTTTGGCGACTTTAAAACACTGCAAAAAGTTTTGATCATAATATCGAGTTCCTCCTTTTTCATACTTCCCTCTAAAGTTGTGAATTTCAGTCAGAGGCTATGCCCTGTTAATAGTTTAGTTGGAAAGAGGATAGAATGCCATATGTTGTTGCAATAAAAAGAAAATTTTATCCGGACATCCTGGCATCACTTAGATTCAAAAGGTGGAAATAATTAATCACATTGGTTATTAGTGTTTTCTCTTTTAAAGTCTTTTTCTTTAACAATATTCATCTTCCTTTTCTGCACGCGTTCGTTTTTGTCTGTGCGCATCTTTCATATTCATTATGAAATATAAATAGGCCAAACTACTGCCACCGCCCGGATGAACCGATAAATGGTTAAACTGGTAGATAGGCTATTTAAAAACACCTATAAGCCTATTTAGCCAACCATCCATTCCACCAATATACCGACCATATAGGCTCTGTTTTGTGATAGGCTAATGCAGGTTTTTAAGGTGATGACAAAAGTTTCTGAAATATGTCAATTGTTGGATGATAACGCATTCAGGGGCACTTGTAGGCCTATAACCTTAATAAACGCGTTATGAGCGCTTGCAAAAACAAAAACAAATAACACTTAGCTTAACCAAGCTTTTGTAAAGCTTTTATAATCTCCATATACAACTGTTTTTATTAGCCGTAAAGACCTAGTTATTGTCAGTAGGCTCAAATATGCGTGTTGCTGTTCTATTGTAGCCTATCTACAACGAGAAAAATTGTTATTAAGATTTATAATCAGAACACATTTTAAACTTTTAATATAGCCTACTGTTATTTTGATTAAAGCCTAATTATGCGTTTTTTCCACAGGTTTTATGCTCTATGAAAAATTCTCCTGAGGTCTCATTTATAAAACAGTTCGTAGAATCCATACTAAAAGTGTATGTGCGCCCAAACAAATAATGGTTGCAGGTTTTTGCCATTGTTGTGAAGCTAATGTTTGTCGTGTCTAGTTCATTTTCTTTACTCTTCTGTGTAACTCTATTGCTAATTAGGCCTCCTCTCCTTTGTGGTAAAGCCCTGTTATGTTGTGATTTTTCCCATTTGTTTCCCAGACCTGCCTTCCTACCTGCCTGTTTGTTGTAACCAGTCTTCCTGCCTACATACAGTATCTACAAAAACCTGCCAGTAAGTAACCATCTTCGCTGGGGTCCTATCCCTTCCTGCCTTCACAGCACTTGTTGGCTATTATTAGATTCCTATAGACAAATTATAAACCTGAATACAGTTATTTTACTTAAGCTCGGGAATTCTGCTTTTATAAATGCATAGAAGTATTGAACTGAATGTAGCATTATTAGATCATTAAATATTAAGCAAAGTAAAGTAAGTAATACAATTAAAGTTTACATTTATACAAATGTGCATATTTATAAGGCCAATGTCTAATTTAATCATTGTCATCTGTATCGGGAAAATAATAGAAAAAGAAAGCAATTCATATTGTTTCTTCCATTGTCATTGCAGGGCTCTGAACAACAATGGCGATGACCACAATCTCTTCATATAACATCAATACGACAAATATGCCTGGAACAAATGAAACATATACAAACCCGTATGCTGAGCTGACACAGTCTCTTAACATCATGTCTCTCATTATTTACTGCCTGGCTTTTGTTCTTGGTGTGCTCGGTAACGGAATGGTTATCTGGGTGACGGGGTTTAAGATGAAGAAAACAGTTAACTCAGTTTGGTTCCTCAACCTCGCTGTGGCCGACTTCCTCTTACTTATATCTCTGCCGCTGTCTGTGACATACCTGGCGTTAGGTTTCCACTGGCCTTTTGGCAAGTTCATGTGCAAACTCAACAGCACATTGAATTCCCTTAACATTTTTGCCAGTGTCTACATTCTGGTGGTGATCAGTGTGGACAGATATGTTTCTGTTGTGTGGCCCATCTGGGCACAGAACCATCGTAATGTACGCAAGGCATCCCTTGTGAGTCTGGGTGTTTGGGTTCTGGCTCTGATTCTCAGCATACCGACCTTTGTTTTTAGGGACACTGTGTCAGCCTTTAATAATGTAGAGATCATCGTCTGCTATAACAATTTTGCCCACAATTTGGCTCTGGCACAGTTTCGTCAACAGGCCATGACCATCACTCGCCTCATCCTGGCATTTGTTTTCCCCTTCACTGTCATTGTGTCCTGTTACGCTGTGATAATCCATCGTCTCAGAAGAAACCGCACCCTGGCCAGCAAGTCAAATCGCCCATTTAAGATCATCGCTGCAGTCATTACCACTTTTTTCTTCTGCTGGGCCCCCTTTCACATCTTAAGTCTGATTGACCTGGTTCATCATCTAAATAATTTTGCTTATGAAGCACTAGACTATGTCATTACCATTGGGATCCCAATAGCAACCAGCCTGGCCTTTTTAAACAGCTGCCTGAACCCACTGCTTTATGTTTTTGTGGGCCAAGATTTCAGGGACAAAATCCGTAAATCCATCCTTACAGTACTGGAGACTGCCTTCCAGGAGGATGATTCTGGCTCTCACACCAACTCAACTGCAGTGAACACCAGTCACAGCAAAGAAATGCAAATCCGTAATACTGAGTTGTAAGACTTTTCATAACATAAACATTACAAAAATCTAAATTAATCGATAACTTGTTTTTATAGTTGCTTGTCTCTTACAAATTTGAGTCTAACTGTAAACATTTTTCAACTTAGTAGTAGTAGTAGTAGTTTATTCAATGAGTATTTACAATGTATCCCCATTAAGACATATGTAGATGGAATATTCAAATTACAAATAAAATATATTCAGGGATACGGTTTATAGAATTATTTCATCCCAACAGGGTTTGATGTGCCATTTCTTAAAATAGCCCTTGTGCTAGATATTTTTGGGGCCCTGTATATAATCTTAAAATGTTTATTTCTTGTGCTATAGAGACCACCCGGCTGTCATCTTATATGTATATTTATAGTCATGCTACACAATTTAGAAGTTCATTCTAATTTATTTGATCTGATTTTTTTTGTAAATAACAAAACAATAGCTTGACTTAATTATAGCTGTTGAAATTATGAAATTATTTGTTAAGTAAATAAATAAAATACTGTCCATTTAATCACATTGAAACATCAACTTCACTGCATGTTTTCCTTTTAGACAAATAAAAAGACCATTGAACTTATTTAAATAAGTGAACAAAAAATAAAGTCAATAAATAATGTTTCATTCAGTATGTATGACGTCATCTTTCTATATGCCTTGTTCTGTTCCCATTGTATTGATTGTTGCTGCTTCAATATGAATGTAGAAAAAGTGAAAATGATCAAATGAGGCATAAACTAAAGCTGGTAAATGGTCAAAGAAATGTGTTTCTTCTATACAAAGGACGAGCACATCGGAATCACTCTTAAAAAGAAATAATTTTGATCAACATCTATCTGTCTACCTGTCTGTCCCATAGACACATTTTAAGATTTGTGGTGATCATGCGTTTGAGGACATTGCACAGTCCTCAAACGTTGAGTCTTTTAAAAAGCAGCTGAAACGTTGATGTTTAAACAGGCCTATGGGTAACCATGTCCACCCAGTCTACCTATTGATGTTTTACTGTGCCAATTATTGTTCCTGGTCATAGCAGGACTTGATAATGTGAGTCCATGAAGTATTCGTTTGTTCCTGTTTTTATTATATGTGCATTGTATTTTTTTGATGTAAAGCACTTTGTAACCTTTGTCTGTGAAAAGTGCTATATAAATAAACTTTACTTAATTACTTTACTATCATTAATTTCCATAAAGGATGCTTCACCTATTTGTCAAATTTGTGAATACAAATTGACACATATCTACAAATGGAAGTAGCTCCAATTTTTTTCTTTTTTTAAGGGTGGATTTATAGTTTAAGTATTATACATTCTAGCCCTTCCAGGACCAATATTAAACTATTACCTTCTAATCAAAGGTCAGTTTATTTTAATGTTGGGCTCTGACACTATCATTAAAACAGTGAAAACTATGTCAGAGTAAAGAGAGGTCAGCTTTTAATTCTGCATAAGACTGTCCATGATAAGAAAGACAATGATTAAGATTTAAGAGATTAAGATTAAGATTTACTTTAATTGATCCCCGCAAGGGGATATTTCAGTTTTTACACTGTAAGTCATGAACACACACATAGGCTGAAATACACACAAATGCAGAAACAGGATCCTATGGACATGCACTAATGGAGAGAAGCCAGAGTGATGGAGCGGCCCACAGCGGGCGCTCCTGAGCTGATGGTGGGGAGGGGGACTTGGGTCCGGTTCCCAACCCAAGTCCCTATGAGATGAGAATGTACAACTATTTTGAGAAATACGACTGATCCAAAGAAAGTTTTTTTCAGAATTAGCCTTCATTCAAGAGGCTGACAAAAGTAATGATGTACTATAAGTGATAACTTTCTGTCTTTGAATACAGAAGACTAAGTAACACAAATGAGATCATGAAATCTTAATCAGCAGTGTTTTTGTTCTCCCCTGAACCCCCACACAAACAGGCTTTTGATACTTTACTTTCTTCTTTATCAAATTCTTATACCTACCTTTCCCCAAAGTCAAGTCTTAAAGAAAAATGCACTTTTGACAGTCCAACCAACCACCATCTCTTGGTTGACCATGACTACTTCATTTATATGTCTAGTGTTGAAATTTCCTGTTTTGGTCTGTAGCAGTTTTCACATGGTAATTCATGAAATTATTTCTTCTCATGGTGCCCATGGGTGTCTTTGATTTAAACTGATTTACATTGTTTGTTTACATACTTAAATAAACTCAACTCTAAAACAATTTGTACATAACACATTCGTTAATGGATGTGTTAATTTTTTATTTTTTATTCTTACTTGAACTTTTCTATTGAAGCCAAATAATACATGGACATTTTTGTTTGTAAATATTTGATGTGACCTACTTGTTTTATCATTATTGACTTTCTTCGTAATATCACACCAGAGGGCACTGTTTAGCAAGTTAAAGTATACTTCTAGTGAACGAAACACTTTTGATAATTATAATACAAATATATTTTTATTTTATTCTGATTATTTTGACAGCATGAATGATTAACAGTGTATCATTTATTTGAAATAAAGCTTGGATAGAAATGTTTGACAAACTTTGAACATTTGTTTTACAATTTGTTTTGCTTTCCTTTATGTCTTCATTAGCTAATACATTTTTTTTCAATTATTAATTTTCCTAAATCAATGAGTTCTGAGACCAAAGCAATGCTGTATTGAGTAAAATAATAATATTAGTTTATATATTATGTTTAGTATTTTTTGGAAACGTCTTTTATTTATTTAACATATACAAAAAGTACCTGACAAGTTTTCTTATGGAAAACAATTAATTTATATAATGTTCGATTGATTCCATATTTGGGGTTAAATAGTAAAGTTACTCTTATTTTTCTTAGTGGTATAACACTTATAACACAAAAATAAACAAGCCCACGAGCTTTAAAAAAATGTAAATGGGTATTCTGCTCTTATCAAAACCTTTATAAAAGTCCAGAAATAAATATGCAGTGTGACTCCACTTTTTCAGAATAATAAAATAAATCCAGAAAACATTACCTGTTGTGTTATTTTATTACTGTCGGAATTGTCGAAAAGCGTCGTGTACGTTTGAAGCGTGCGTCATGATGTCATAGTCTGGGCTCGGCCTGCAGCAGCAAGGCTAGCTAGTTAAGTAGCATGGAGTCTTCAAAGCGAGACTCGAGTTACTAAATTCACTGTATTCTGAGATTCACCAGCCTTTAGCGGTAAGTTATGCCACAACTGACTTAAAGCACGTAACGACTGATTCATAAATGATTGGTTATATAGGCTATGTAATTGACGTTTCTTTCCCACAATGGAAAGTAATAACGATAGTCTAAGCTAGAAGAAGCTAACGTAAGGTTTCTTCCGATCACAAGATTTGAACACAACTTTACATTTAGCTTATAAAGTTTGTCGTCTGTGCATACATTATACGTGTGCTTAGGTCTAAATCCTTCAAAGAGACATCCCCAGGGCGTTTTCTTAAATTTACTTTAGCTTTAAGTAAGCTAATGCTAAACAGCTGGGTAACTACAATAGACATTTATTGAGTAGGTTTTCAGTCGCCCACTGTCTACAAACATGCTTTTTCAAAACATAAAAGGATGTCTGTGATAATCATCAAATCGTGAATGCAGACTTCGATCTTTGTAGTCTACATGGTCAACGTTGGGGTTTTCCTGTCAAAGCTATTTTGTTGGCATTATTTCTCCAGAGCAATAGTCATTTACACCTGTGGTAATGTTTTGTATTTAACATATTTTGATTGTAATAACTACACTAACATCACATCCCGTGTGGTCATGTTAAAAACGTTACTGTTTTGTTGTACGTGTACTGTACAGTAAAACAGCTCTTATGAAAGGTTGATTTTCTGCATTAAGAAAACAGGCTGCATCACAGTTGTTTTTCTGAAAGGACACTGATATTTTGTAGTTGTTTTTTGATTGATTGATTGATTGATTGATTGATTGATTGATTGATTGATTGATTGATTGATTTGATTTACTGTTTTTCTTCCTATTTGTAGAGCGATGCATCAGACTTGTTGTATTATGAATGGGCAGGTTTAGACAGGTTTGCTCATGATGGCATGGCGTTCTGATGTTGGATAGTTTCTAGTTTCTGTAAAAGCTGCAAATGTATTTCATAAAAAATGTCAAGCAACTGTGATAGTGTCATACCACTTCTGTACCCTCATCATTTGTGTGCACTTGGCAGACAGTTTGCATATAGAACTATGCAGTTGTCATGTCAGTTTATTCTTTTTTAAATTCAACAATTTGTATTGAGTTTTAAAGCAGTTGTAAACAAAGACCCCATTTCCAATAATCAAAGTCTTTATCATAATTGAAATTTCTGAGATGTAAGACAAGAAGGGATAAACAAACAAACAAACAAACAGAGGAAGACCTGTAAACAGTCCAGCAAAAACATGTCATAGAAATGCTTTGATGTTTAACTACATTAACCACATGAGCTTTAAGCACAAGTAGAAACCAGCTGAGACAGACAACAGGCAGTCACACTTCACAACATTTGTTAACCTTCTTAGCACACATTGCTGTGATGATACCTAAGGCTGTTTTGTAGCCACAAAAAATGAATTACCACGATATTAACAACAAGCCAACCGCGGAGAATGCTAGGCCACCATCACAACCGCACATAGCATCACCTAAACCCAACCTCATGTTCAGACGGAAACAATGGCAGCTGTAGTGGTATTTAAACTGCCTTTAATATGAATGTTGCGGACGCGTAATGTGGGGACGAAGTGATCCCCCCCATGTACGGTCAGAGTTGTTACATGGGTGAGACACAGGAACAGCTGAGCCAACAGGGAAGTACAGCGCTGTGTGTTGGTGCATGTCTAATTGTGTGTGTATGTGGAGCTGAAACGCAATGTAAATTCACATATTACTGGGACAAGAAATGAACGTCATTGCGGAATCAATGTCTGCTGAGCTTAGTGACTGTGCTTTTGCGGAAACTCAGTCTGAAAAGAGCTTCTCTCTCTCCTTCACACTCTCTAATCACGTCATGTATTTTATAGCCAAATTGTACTATACAGGTTTAAATAAAACACACTGTCTTGCACTTCATATGTGGGCAAAAAGATAAATACAGGGTGATTTTGGCGATAACTGCTGCTGCCATAGCTGTGCTTTTTTTTCAGCATCAGGCGCTGTCCACTGTCTGCAGTGCTGCTTGCACTCTGATCCGTGGTGTGAATGTGTCTGTCACTGATTGTCATGGTGTTGTTGTTAAAAAAAATTAAATGATAAAATTCACAATAAAGAAGAATGTGCAGGCCAGATATATTCTAACTGTTGGCTTGCCGGCTTTGGCCTGGATGATATGACTGAAAATGTCAGTCGATATCCATAATTGTCAACATAAATGTCTAATCATTGTCTGAAACAAGATGGTTAATTGTGGTTTAACCTTCCTTACTGTAAAATATGACAAACTACTTGAACAGAGGAATATGTCACAATAAGCACAGTGCACAGAGCTGGAAAACGTTGATACTACAGTTTGCTGCTGGGCAGTAACATTTACTACTGCGCCACTGCTTGCTGATAGTCCACTAACACTCAGTTGAGACAGTCATTTCTTGATTTAGCTGTGTTCTAGCAGGTGATATTGTTTCAAATGGGGGTAAAGGTCTGTGTGGTTTTGCCCATTTGTGCTGCACTTGTCTTCGGCACAGTTTACAGAGCACGATAATCTGTTTTTTGTTGTTGGACTGTAAATAGCCAAAATATCTCAAAACTCCTGCAGCTGAGCATCCTTTCTTGTTGACGATGTTTTCGCTTGGTAGGCTCAGTGTTTTCTTCTGTGTTGCTGTCGCTAATTTCAATTGTGTTTCCATTCCGCTCCAAACGTCTTTGAGCTTGCCTACTAGGGATGTTAACGATTTTAATCAATTAATCACTTTAACAGATTAAGTCATGATTAAAAATGTATTAACTGACTGCTAGTAATAATTTAGTAACTAGTAAATGAAGGAGGCGTTTTGAGAAAAGTATCTAAAAAATGAAGCGGTCAGGTGAGAGTGTTTTCTGCACCTGGACTTACCGTAAATAGACTGTGCACAAGACTCAGCCCTGATCATGTAGATATTCAAATTTTTCAAAAATAAGTGTTTAGTGAAGAGGCTGAAATGGTTTTATTTCAGTTTTATACAGAACTTTATGATGATTTAAAAAAATAATTACATTTGGTCAGCCTTGTTAGTCTAGACACATCAGTGGCGCCTGATTGACATTGTTTTGTTAGCAGCGCCGTTAAATAAGGACAGTCATATGTTTAAAAGAACACTGTTTTCAAGCCAGAGCCTTGTTGTTTTATTAGTTTGTATTTTGGATCTGTTTGTATTTGATTAATTAATCTTTCAAGTAACTAATTTGCTGCTAAAATGGTTTCAATAATACCTAAACTGAGAAAAAAGACGTGCATTTTGTAGCTCATTAATAATTAAAGGTTAATCGGTTATTAGTTAAGAAAAATGACTGAAATTTGAAACCCTACCCCCATATCCCTGCAACATGATTGGCTGTTTGTCGTCTTTCTATTTAAAGTCGCGTAAGCTAGAGGGATAACTTGAATTGGATTACCAAATCCAATAGTGTAGAGTATATGAAATGTACTGTGAAATGTTTGCTATGCTAACTTGTTAGCAAGATCAACAGAAAGCCAGTCCAATGGTAACTGGCTGAAAGAGGGTATGTTGCCGCCTACCATAGCAGAGTGGAAAATACTTCATTACATCATAAATCAATTCTCCCCCTGATTCAATTTGTATTGCGATAAGAAAAGTCTTGGGATTTGCCATTCCTCTTAAAGAAAAGTTGAATCTTTCAATAGGAGACTAGAGTACAATATCATGAGTATTGCTTCCAAAATCAATGCACATCCTGTAAGTCAGTCCTTACTTTTATTATCTTTTTATCATGTATTTGTTTGTTTTTTGCTATCTATCAAACCCTCAGATGCAATTTCCAGGTGGTCTGTTCCCACAAATTCACTTCATTTGTGATGATAATCTGGCAAGCATCTATTTATTTTGTTACCTTGGTGACAAGTCCCGCCCCATATGAATGGTTACACCAGTTACATGGTCACTCCATGGTTACCCGTTCAGTCAATTTAAACACTGCTAAAAACGCACAAAAGATCATGATGAACAAATTATTCACTTTGAAATCTAAAGTAACTGTTTATTCTATGATTTGTTTTACAAAATGATGTAGATGGAAACTAAAATCTTTGATTGACTGAGGCCTAGATTCAAAATCTCATTGAAAAATTATTTTATCACAAAAAATTTAATGCTGATCCAACTTGTGCAAATTTTATCACAGCAAAACACAATGTGACTGAGGAGAGTGTATGGCCCCCGCATGTCTATACATCTTTTCGACAGTCTGGCGGTACTTGACGTTGGATTCACAGATACCTTACCAATGGTTCTCAATTTGATTCTGACCCACTGCCAAACCGGTCATGCTGGATGATGTTACAAGCTGCATAATGTTCACTATGGCATTTCCTGTATGTCTGTCACACAGTGTGAACCTGCTCTCATCTGTGAAGAGAATGAGGCACCAATGGCGGCTCTGTTAACT
This sequence comes from Labrus bergylta, assembly GCF_963930695.1. NCBI lineage: Eukaryota > Metazoa > Chordata > Actinopteri > Labriformes > Labridae > Labrus > Labrus bergylta. Next base: position 9,304,161 of record NC_089202.1, on the reverse strand, counting down.
TTTGTGAGCTTCACAGTGTTGGGCTGTGAGCAGAGGACATCGGGCCTTCATGCGTCTGTTTCCAAGAATTTTGTCAAAAACTGTACGCATGGGGCTGCTGTGGAACAGTGGTAGAGTGGGTCTTACCTTAACTCCCCACATGTCGAACTGTCTACAATTCTACAATTCAGTTAGCAGACGCTTTTATCCAAAGCGACGTACATCAGAGAGTAATTACAATACTAATCCATTTATACAGCGTCACTGAAGCAGCAGGAGCAATGCAGGGTTAAGTGTGTGGCCCAAGGACACATCGGACATGTTGCTCAGCTGGGGATCGAATCCTCAACCTTACGTTTGAGAGGCGACGACTCTACCAACTGAGCCACAGCCGCCTGTCTCCAGGCAAAACTCTGAACCCCAAATTGCTCGTGTGAATGTGATATGTTACTACTGATTACACTTAACATAGCAGCAGTTGCCGTCACTGTGTGAATGGGTAAGTGTGATCTGCGGTGTAAAAAGCAAATTGTGTAGACAAAAGACTAGAAAGTGCAAGTCCATACCATTTACCACCACTAACCTGCAGGTCATTTTGTAGAGCAATGGCAGTGCTATTCGTGTTCCAGCTAGCTCATAGGAGCGGATACTGGCTTTGCTGATGGGTTGATGACCTGTCCAATTCTCCTCATGTTACTGCTGGACTCCTGGTAAAGCTATCCTGGAGGAGCTGGACAACCTGTACAACTTGATTGGGCTGCTTAAGGAAAGAACTACGGTCTGCTGCCAACATATGCAAGGCCATTCCCCTTTTGGGGAATCTCGAGACTGGGAGACACAGCAAACCTTCTTGTGTGTGCACGGATGTGCCATCCTGGAGGTGCTGGTCTGCCTGTGCAACCTGATAGGGCTGTATTGCTTTTGCTAACAGTAGTGACAAGTACACTAGCTGTTAGGTGGGGGTTGTTTCTATATTAGATGAACAATGACGAAATCGTGAAACAGACTGTGGATCATCTTAGATTTATTCATCCATGGTCAACAACACAGAAACACAACACATATGGCTGACAAAGTGCAGACCATCGCTGACCCATGCTGACCAAGATCTCACAATCGCTTGCAATCATTGACAAACATTGGCAAAGTCTTTACCTTCACAGTGTTGCTTATATTCTGCTAGAAGGTACAGCCTACAAATTCCTGGCTGCTTTGTTTCATCTCTAAAAGGCTAGAAAGACTCTTGCCTCTTGCCACCCGACATTAAAGAGAAGAATAATAAGATGACGAACAGCCAATCATGTTGCAGGGATATGGATAGGCAGGCTTACAGACGTTTGAATTAAAACACAGCTGAAATGAGCGATAGCGACACTGAAGAAAACGATGATCTTACCCGCTCAAAGCACGGAGAAAACATCGTCGACAAGAAAGGCCACTCAACATCCGGAGTTTAGAGACAGTTTATTTACAGTCAGACAAAAACGAGTAACATGCTCTGTTAACTGTGCGGACAAGTGCAGCTAAAACGTGCAACACAACAAACCTTTTCCACCGTTTGAAACAATATGACCTGTTAAAACACACTGAAGGAAATAAATGTCTGGGAAAGTAGGCTTAATGTTACTGCCCAGCAGCAAACTGTCATATTAGCGTTATCCAGCTCCATGCACTGAGCTTTGATGGGGAAATGTTCCTATTTAATTATAGTTTTTCATGTTCTGATAATAAAGTATAACCATTAACCATTCGGTCTCTTCAACTTTCTCTCAGGAGCAAAAATCTGCCCTTAAATTTGAAAGAAATAATGATTTAACATTTATTGTGATAATTATCAGTTTCGACTGATATTAATTTTTTGTCATATTGCCCCGGCCTACTGGGAACCACTGGTTTCAAAAACATTTTGCCATTCTAGTTTGAGCGAAAACCCTAACTACCATCCGTATCCAATTGGCTTGGGCGGTATTACGGTACACCACGGTATTTAAAAATCCTGACGGTATGACTTTTAATACCGGCGAAAACACAAACGCTACTTTTTCTGTTAAACTCACTAAAATATTATGTATTGAGGTGAGAGGTTGTAGTGCACAGCATGTGCCAGCATGGTCAGCTCATATGTAGACCCCCGTTACCGTGGCCTCTATTACTGCAGAGCTGATAGCCCTGCTGGAAAGCTAACCGGCTAACATCAGAGTGGAGGAGGGAGACTTTTTCACATCTTTTCTTCCTCAAGAGGTCATATTCGTGCAGTTACAGAAAACGGGGGCATAGTGTTCCGTAAATAAACCTTGTTGAGTGCTCTTTTAATTGAAAGATTCCTATATTAAAGAGTATGTGCCTCTGCTTCACAACTTTCACTGCAGGCTGAGAGCTCAACTATCGTACTGTAGGTAGTAGGAGTGCAAACTCCCAAAAACCAACGGAACCAAAAGAGCGATGCAACTGCACACAAACTGCTTGTTGTTGTTGACGTTACTGAACACAATAGAAATCGACACGCAGGAAGACAGACTCTTTTTTTTTCTCCATAAAAGACCTTCAAAAACAAGGTGCGCCTTATACCGGTGCAACTTATATTTCGGATTTTACGGTAAATGAAACAGATGGGTTTTTTTCTGCATAAAAGACCTTAAAAAAACAAGGTGCGCCTTATACTGTTGCGACTTATATTCCGGATTTTACGGTAAATGAAACTCACCTGCTATTGTTGTGATATGTGGACTGTAAAAACCTCTGCATCTGTGTTTAAGTGCAGCATCAGAGCACAGCTGGAAACACAGTCACACCACAACGCTCCTAACTAAAAACAATGTAGATGTGCTTATCTCCTTGGCAATAAACCTCGATGATTAGAGTGTGCAATTTCGTTATGTTATTTGAAACAGAAGTTGTAAGCTACCTGTGTCCTTATTTGATGTAAAAGCAAAATAGAAAATGACATTAATTTATGAGAACAGGAAAGTTAGCTAAAGGAAAACCTAGGTCTGCAACCAGGTTATGAACTGTGAATGTGATTGCTACAACAACAGATGTTTTTTTAAAGTGCACTTCCCCCCCCCCCCCCCGTATACTGCATGCCGCGGTAAAATGGCAAGACGGTATGGTATTATGAAAAAACGGATACCGCCCAAGCCTAGTATCCAAGTGCACAATCGGAGTGTAGTGAGCTGGCTAAGGGGACTGTTGCTTTCAGCTTTCAACTATGACAAACATTTGTGGCACTTAGAAATGCAGATAGTTTATTGATCTTATATCGCAAACTTTTATGATGTCGTGACACCTGTCTTTAACTGATCATGACCATATTTAAGCTGAAACCCCTTTCCAACCTTTCAGGTGACCAGATCTGATTTGTTTACTTTTGTCCTGAGACCTGACTTGGTTCTTTGATATTAATGTGAAATACTCTGAATATTGTAAAATGATTGTATTTCTCCTTTTTTGTCCCCTCAGGTGCTGACACAACATGGAAACCTGGAACATCTCAGCAAAAAGGTGAAAATTCAGCTTGCAAGGACGATAAACTATTCCCACATCTGGCTAGAGCTGAGCTCATAATTGCAGATTGAAAAGGGATGCCATCAGCATATGGACAAATTAATTGCATCATGGAAAAGCAGAAATCTGCTGTTGCTTCAGCACAGTTGGTTGGAGAATCAAGTACTTTTATCTGCACTGAGTGTGGTGATGGATTCCGCCAGTACTCTAGTTTGCTGGTGCACATGGCTATTCATGGACCTTTGGAATCATTTTCCTTTGATGGCTCATCCAATGGATTTGAAATTCCTCGAGAATATGTGTTACAAGAAAATGGGACACTGACAGTTGTGAATGGCTTTGTGCAGTCACAATCACCTATAAAACCTTCATCTCCTGGAGTTCTGCCATCGCATTTTCCCTACCCCCCCAAACCAGTGTCACCAACTCTAAGGCCACAGCCTATTGCTCAAAGAGATGTGATCCGACCAAGACCACCAGACTTGAACATGGACAAATCTCGTCAGGGCCATTACCGCTGTGAAATATGTAGTAGATCATTTAACAGCCTGCAAAGTTTACATCGTCACCAGCAGTATCGAAATACAGAGCTGGGTTACAAGTGTACTTTGTGCTGTAAGATTTTTGAAGGTAGGCAGGACCTAAAGAAACATCTCCACGACCACACCAATGACAGGTTTCACTGCTGTGGTCATTGTGGTAAGCGATTCCTCAAAGTGGATGCATTGAATACTCATCACAAAGAAAAACATGCCAATACCAAAGCTTCAGCATTAGGTAAATCTGAGAGCAAACAAGGAAACAAGTTGGAGAAATCTTATCCTTGTAGGAAGTGCAAGTTAAGTTTTTTCTGGATGTCAGATTATCAGGCACATTCTCTGTACCACTGCAAAGGAAAAGAGCCTACAGCTACTTTTTCATCTGAAATTGAAGTTCATTCTAAGAACAGAGACACACCACTTGAAAACTGCTACAATGGCAAGTCCATCAACATAAAAAATGGGGATGTTAAAATCTTTAGGGATACTAGTGAAAAAAATGCCCTTGATCACTCTATCACACCATACAGATGTGGTTTATGTGGGGATCGTTTCCAAAGGTTAACAGCTCTTAAGGAACATCATCGCACACATCAAACACAGGAGGAAATAGATCAACTGAGTCAAGAATCACAAAGAACTTTCAAACGGAAAATACCAACAAAAGGCAGGCGTAGAAGATCAAGTAATCCAAATGGAAAATTGCACCCTTGCAAACACTGTCACCGTGTTTTTAATCATTCTAGTAGTCTCTCTCGGCACATGAGATACCACAAGGGTACAATGCACACATGCGTATTTTGTGGTAGACACTTTCCACAGCGCTGTGATTTGAGGCGACATATAGCCATGTACCACAAAGCTGAATTGGAAAAGAAACCTGGTTTGAAACAGCTTTATACAAATCCACAAAATGGACCTGAGCCAAATTCTCTTAATGGTGAGAAAATTACAAGATCCCCTCAACAGAAAACTAAGAGTCCCTCTGCTAATGAACAAACTGCATCACAAGAGCAGCATCCATTGGGCAAACCATCTGGCAAAGCAGGTCGTGGTAACTACAAGTGTGAGGAATGTGGAAAGAGGTTTGGGCTGTTATGCGTGTACCAACGTCACTTGCGCTACCACAAAAAGGAACCTTGTAAGTGCCCCAGGTGTCCAGCTCAATTCATGAATTCTTCATCCCTTGAACTTCACCTTCAAAATCACCCAAACACTGGGGAAGCAAATGCTGTTGGTGAAACATGTCATGGCACTGATTCCAGAGGGGTCCATGCTGTTCTAAAGGGTAACCAAGAGGACATTGAGGATGATATGGATACTACACAAAATGATAAAGCTAATTCATCTGAGGCCCTTTATGAATGCACTGAGTGCACTGAGACATTCTTATGCTTGGAGACATTCCTTCAGCACCAAACTTCTCATGGCTCTGAAAACAATGGGTAACTATCGTATCTAACCTGTTACTGCTTTTGCCAACAATCATGTTGAAGATGGCCTTTGATTGTTTTGATTGTGAAGATTTTTGTACAACTTCGAAGATTATGATACCATTTGTGATTATGTTGATTCACTCCTCACATTCTTTTCATTTATTTTATTGCATGAGTAAATATTAAGTCGATATAAGAGGAATGATGGCTAGGTGGGTAGGTATTTTAAAATGGAAAAAAACAAAAGAAAACAACATACAAATGACAGGAAATCCTATTCTTCTCACACAGGCTACAGTTGGATCTCAAATTTAATGCTTTGCATTGTTTTTTTGTATGTTTTTACATTGTTTTACATGCTAATGTGATTTTGAATGTGTATATCTTACTTTTTGAAGAGACAGTATTGTAACTGACATGTTTTGTAATTGTGCCATTAAAAGTAAGTAGAATTTCCATTATTTTCCATCAGTTTTGCTTTAATTAACTTTCTGCTATTTGGCAGCAAAAAAACCTTTTAATTGAATTGAATTGGGTACTTAAAATGTTTCTTGGGATATTGTTTTTAGTACAATTATGAAACCATATCTGTGATGTTTCAATATTAGTTCTTAAAGCCTTTATTAAAAAGTTCTGTCTGTGGAGACTTTGTATCAGTGAGACAGTGTGACACTCCACAATGTACTGCTATCTAATGCTTTAGGGTGAAAATACTGTTGAATTGAAGCCAACGTATCCTACATGGATGGCTTTGTATGTGTACTCAATGACATGGACATTAATTTTATTTATTTATTTTTCATACAGGAAAATATTAAAAGTAACATTTCAAAAGTGAGAGTTATACAGTTAAAAGTGGTTTACAAGTGTTCATGTTCACCGTTCATGTTCTGCAGCACATAAAAAACACATCACGTCAGAAAAAAGTATAATGAGACCTCATTCCAGATTTTATATGAAAGCACAGTCTCGGACCATAGCTCTTTTTTTAAACCAGTACTGGGATTAACGCTTGCGAGAGTGTTTTAATAATGCGTTCCTGACTTGTTTTGGATGTTTGTATAATTCTGAAAAGTCATGGGGTTATAGCAAGAATTAAGCTGGTAAAACAAATTGGTAGAAAAAATGTTAATGCATTAATTGGTGATATTGAAGAGCCGTCCTCTCTTGTGGCTGTATGGGTTTTCAATCAAAAATGATTCTTGGAAAACCAAAGAAATGTACTGCACTTGCTGCCTTACTGATGCAGACACAGTCATGGTATTTTAGATAGAAAGGATTTTGTTAGCTTAATTCATTCTAGACATGGTTAAGTAGCTGGTAAAGGTATGGTCTTGGGGCCATAGCTGCGTTACTTTAATAATGGATTACTTGACATAGCGGTTCAAGGGACACATAGGCATACAATTTTTAAATGCTTAGCATTGTAAGTCAGTAAGCCTTTAATGGTGCAGTGTGGGGACTCTAACAGGAAATGTGGGCATTTGAGCCTAGGACCTTGCTAAACCCTAGGGTAGTGTATTCTCCTGACTAAGATTTGTCATGTTGGTGGTAATAGGTGAAAATTCAAGTGGTTACCAACAAATCAACAGATTTTTTTTTTTTTACCAGAGCAGTGGAGATCCCAGTTGATCTTTATACAAATTACATTTTATATATTCTGATATCCCCCTTTATCATTCATCCTGTGTCTGATGATTTGTGAAGGTCAGTTGAGTAACTTGCCAACATGGGTTCCAAAACAATCAAGAAGTTATTTTTGGCTGTGCTGCTTATGCAGGCAGTTGCACACACTTTCACTTCAGTTAACTACTAGTTCAAATGCCCTGACTGAAACCAGTAACACTGGTTAACTGCTTACTTAAGTTGGTGTAGAAGATCACGTGCCTCCCTTAATGCAACTGTTACTACTGGATGGTTAAAACTAACCAAGGGACCTTTCTTATGATCTGTCAATCGCATCCAATCACTGTCGTCCAATCACCCCACAACCAAAACACACAACTTGCCAACAAAACGATAAAGATCCCTCTGGTCAGTTGAAAGCAGAGAATATAATGTTGGTCTGAAGCAAACACTCATGGTAAGAGAAACTCAACTCTTTTGTTAGCATTCGTTCCCCTTTCCTCTAGTCACTCCTCTACACTGTTAATCAATTTTTTTCTTTTTCTTTTTGCATTAAATAACTAATTCATGGGAAACTTTCAGAAATATAAAAACTTGGACATAAATTAGCATGGTAAGAGCTCACTTTAAAGGCTGAAACCAGGTTTAGGGAAATGTTACATGTTTTTTTAGCAGTTGCCTCTTTCATTGGCTAATTTTCCCCTGGGATCAGTATTAACTGTCAACAAGGTCCTCAGCTGAATATTCAAGGGTTCATTTGACAAGAGCACTTGGTTTGGTCATGAAAACAATGAAGCAGCACCATTATATGCTTAATAGGTTGCATTACTGATTAAACACAAGTTGATGAAATTGGTGAACCATGTTCCAAGATGTTGAACCGTTCATTCCATTGAAAATTGCCACATCACTCCTCAATCTAGTGCTGTAATAAATCTACATAAAAAAATGATCATATGGTAACCAATTGGTCCTTGACTGCTGTCAAAGGCAAACTCAGCAAATATCTCCTAACTGTGATTTGTGTGGGCCTTAAAGCAGTCTGGTGTTTGTACACTCCCTGGCTCTGTTTACTGGCATGAATTGATTAGCCTTTTGCTCAAATGCAAGTCCGAAAATGTAAAGGAACTTTCAGGGCAGGATGCCCCTAAGGTCATCCTGTCTTGCCTGGTCACACATACAACTGCACATGCACACATCGCTAGACTTTCAACATCCAATGGGGGGGCTCAGGAGGCAGGACATGACTTAAAATGGATGGTGTGGAAATGTTTGATGAAGCAAAACAGTATGGTAGTTGTAGTTGGACTTATTTATGTACAAAGGTGCACAATGATTGTGACGGTCAGTTGCAAACCATTCCCTGATATACGCATCACACACTTACACACGCTTGCTTGTGTTGAATACTTGAGTATTTCCTGCTGCATCAGCTCACTCTGACTTCACATGTACAAGGGAGCTGGCAGGAAAAATTACCGGTAAAATCAGGGTAAAAATTTGGCCAGTTGCATTCACACATGCAGCACACCAGGACAATTTTCGAAGTATTTTACATGTGTGAAAATACCAAGCCGCACAGCACAATTCAAGCAACATGTAATACTCAGATTTCTGTCTTGGAAAGCTTCTCTGAATATGAAACTTTCATAATTAAAATCTGAAAATGCTTCTCCTATGGGACTTATTAACCCATGGACATGTAAACTCCCTTTTCCGTAATTGTGCTAGCTATCAATGCGGTTTTACCCTATAGCAATAATCATTTCAGGAATTTGGGGGTGGAGCTTCTGAAGGGAGGGGAGTTATTGGATGTATTTTTGGGAATGTCTGAATATAGCCAAAATTTCTTAAGAATCACATGCCCAACCTTCACGGTGTTAGAATGTTTGTCAGAGCTGTTAGGACGACCCCAGCCCAACCTCTATCCCACATTTTAATTTGGTAGAACTATGAGCATCATCCCCTGAACTGAACTCTTTATCCCATCAAAACTATCAATATGAAACCAATGTCAGCCCTAAAGCAGCAATTGTCAGACATAGGGAGGGAAGAAAGGCAGGTTTTGAGTTTCTTTCCAAATTCTCTTTTTTCACATTCCACATGAACACATCCACTACCTTCTGTCTGCACTAAGTGCGTTACCACAAAGGTCTTTCTGGAGTTTCAAAAGTGTATCCTTATACTTCCACTTAGCATATCACAGTGCCATAGGACAGCAAGGTTTTTGTGTTGCCCAGAAGTGTGGCTGCTAAGAACATGGTCTAATGGCACATCCTCAAAAAGTCTTTCAGTCATAACCTGGCCATTGATATGTGAACTTGCAGGGACAACATCCTTTAAGTACATCCTATATCTGGGAAGTGCCCCAATGAAGCAAACTTGGGAGTTATTTGCTTATTATTCTTATTATTATTTAGTTTTTTTAAGCCAGTAATGCATGAAAGTGGGGGGGAGGGGGGGTATAAGAAGTAAGATAATAATTTAGATTGAATAACTTAAGTAAAGTCAGTAGGTCCTTTGTGCTCATTATGTCCACATTTATGTTTTTTCCTTATGGAACTATGTCTGTGATTTTTTTCCCATAAGAACTGGTTTCTCCTAGCCTAAGGGGCTTGCAGTGGGTCTGCACAAAAAGGGAGGGCGCCATTTTGTAGCAAATACTGTCCACAAAATGGTTGTGAGAAACCTATTAACCCTTTAAGGACCAAATACATTGAGTCCACTTTGTCTTGCAGGTTTTGACTGAGTTCTCCAGTAATGTTGATTGTGCAGATCAGCACAGTTGTACTGAATCTGCATATGGGAGCACTTCCCCACTGAGAACTGTCATGATCAACCTGGTTTCTGTCGGCACAAGTAGTGCACCTGACTACCACTGCACACAGGGAGGGCAGGAGCAGCTGCAGCAGCAAGGAGGCAACCGCGGTGCAGTCGGCCGGAAGCAGTCGTCCTACCGCCCCGCCAAGCTCGACTCTGACAGGAACAGGGCTCACAAAGCGCGAAGGGGCGGGCTCTCTCGGATTCACGGCTCCTTGTTATTGGTTGTAATTATTACACCGCTGTATAACGGACGTACAATTCAGGGCACATTGTGTGAAAATGCGCAAAGTAATATTAGCGTGATGGGGAGGGGACAAAACCTAGCGCCAGTATCCGGAGTACAACAACACGCTTTGTAGCTTGTAGGATAAAACCAGGACTACTTAAGACTAGGAGTCCAGACTCCAGAAAGAAAGGAGGTCTCTCAGGGAAGGCGGAAGCCATCGTGAAGACTACTGTAGAGAAACCCGAGGCTTCAGTCTGCTACGTGATTAATACAACCAAGACCATGTAGCTGATAACCCGTAAAGCCCAATCTTGCGGGGAAGGACGGAAGGGAAACACGGAGCACTGAACTGGTAAGAAATCCTCCTTAACACCGGCTGAAGGGAAGCCATTAGCTGTCGGGTTTAAGTGCTAGCTAGCATTGTGATAGTGAGTGAGGTAGCCAGCTAGCTAGTTTAATACAAAATAACGATCCACGTCAGGGTAAAATTGTCACACGTGGTTCAAGTCAGTAACCACACAAAGTTCCGCAGGGTTATGTTTGTTATTTGTTAAGCTGATCCTGGCGTTTCCCATTTGTCCTCTGTGCAGGCTGCAACATCTTATAAACACACAATGAAGACCAGACAAACAAGCATCATCCAGGTGGTCACATAGTGTATGCAATAATGATCATTATTATCCTCGTCCTGTGTGAAACATCTGGAAGTGACCATGTCTATTGATGTGGAGCCTATCCTGTAGATAGAGGGGCAAAAAAACATTTTAATTCCTAAGAACCCCCCTCCTCCATATCAATCATTCAATTTTTATTTGTATAGCATCAACTCATAACAAGTGTTATCTCAAGACACTTCACAAAAAGCAGGTAAAATACCTTACTCTTTGTCTTTTAACATTACAAAAGAGCAGGTAAAAAGACCATACTCATTGTTATGTTGCAAAAGAGCAGGTAAAGGACCTTACTTATTGCTATGTTACAAAGACCCGGCCTATCCATCATGAGCACTTGAGCGAAGCAGCAAAAGTTACAGTGGTAAGAAAAAACTGCATATCGTGGACAGTCTCTCTCATTAGTGATGTCACAAAATCTTGTCATAATAATCCATAAAACCTTTAAAATCTTTTCTCTGTACATAAATTCTTCTCAACAGTATGGAGCCAAATTTCATCAGTGCCTGCATGCATTTACCTTCTCTTACACAGCTTGTTCAAAGCTTGACTGTTACTATTCCACCGTTTTGAAATATTACATTTAAAGTGAGCATGCAGAATTGTAACAGCTGCAAAGTTAAGAACAGATAAGAGTCAAAATGTCTGCATAAATTGGGTGACAACAAATTGGGAAAGCATTGTGTGTTTCGATGTGTTTGTATGGTAGGGCTGCCGTTGTAACCACGAAAATGAGTTCCAGCAGTATTAACAAGCCAACCGTGGAGCATGAGGGCAACTGCACTGATGCCTACACTGAATATAACTTACCTCTTACCTCTTCATTTTTGGCTAAATTTAGAACATTTAGATGATGCAAATTGTCAAATCTGTGCCAAAAAGAGTAAACACGTCCAATTTGAGGTCTCACCTAACAAACAGTAACTGGCCTGCAAGTTTATTTTGACTGTACATTTTATTTCTTAACAACAATTCTGTGACAATCAGTGACAGACACAAACACTCTCACCATGGAAATGTTCAAGCAGCGCTGCAGACAGGTCTGGTGCTGAAACAAAGCACCGTCACTGGCATCCTTATGTAAAATCATACACTAGGCTGGGACATATATACAGCTGTTTGATTCTGTGGTGGAGCTTCTTTACAGTGCTAATGTGGAATCTATTAAAGTGATACTCACCAATGCTAAACATAACTTCTTTAACATTTGTAATAGAGCCTCGACCTTAGACAACTTTTTTGATACTAAAAGTGTCTGAAGTGTATGGATTTTGCACCTGGCACTTTCTTGGCACCAGTCATTTCACACACCCCCATGTACGAAGACTATTAGATTAGCCCTCATCGCAGTGGCCGCGAGTTTCAAATCTAGCCTCGGGACTTTGTTGAGAGGAGAGAGCAGAATTTCCTGTCTGTCTCTGGCTGTCCTATACTTACTTATACTTTTTATTTCCCTGTATTATTGTTTTTAAATGCACCACACTGCTAATAAGTTTAGTCTATTTAATAAATGTCTTTATTGGGTGGAGGTCTCCCCCAGAACATTTTTAGCACCAGAAATGTCTTCCACTACATTCTGATCAATGCTTTATGGACAATTTGAGGGTTTTCTGCAACGCTTTGTATCTTCCAATCTAAATTTATTTTGGTTTTTGTCATGTACATGTTTAAACAGTGATGAGTTAATTTGGCGGGCGGGCCGCCCCCTAATATAATGGTAGGGGAAACACTGATGTAGCTATGATCTAATGTGTTTTTTTTTTTAAATGAGCACATAGTGATCAGGACTAAGTCATGTGCACAGTGTAAGTCCAGCTGCAGAAAACACTCTCTCTGCTGACTGCTTCATTTTCTCCTCACTTTCCTCTGTATGGCTTCTTCCTTCAGTAGTAATAATAGTCAGATTTTAATATTACGTTTGTATCAAATATGTTTTTTCCCTCTTCATTAATTCAGCAGGCTGTGAGATGATGTTGCTATTGTTAAGTTAGCAGCAGACACAGTGAGAGGGAACAGAGTAAAGTTGAACCGACCTAATATGTACGGTCTATGGTCAACTTTGTGCTGTTGCACTAAAAGGGAAAGTGTGTGTGTATGTGTGTACACTGTATGTGTACTGTATGTTGGTGTAGCTCAGCGTGCCCCGCGATGCTCACAGTCATGACAGCAGAGAGAGGAGCAGGAAAAGGTACAAAGTCTAGTTAATTAATGGGAAACACTGAGTTGGTAACTGTGGAATAATTTACTCACAAATATACAAAATAAGAAGGTGCTGCCTGGTTTAAAGGCTCAGATGACAGAAGGAGGTTGCTAGGTGTACAGATACAGTTCTGCTACATCATAGCTTTTCACATACTATTGCTGTTCTGAATGAAGTACAGTCCATCTTGTTTTTCTTTTTTCAATATAGCAATGAAACCTTGGTTTTTAAAAAGTAGTTCATGCTAGGAGAGTCAGGGGCATAGATTGGCCTTCTTATAAGTACTCCTGATCACTCTTGGGATGTTAGTCTTGGGCTAATATTATGTGTACGTTTCTAACTATTTTTTTATACCTTCCCTAGCATGATTTTACTGCTTCATGTACTGCTTTGGACTTTGGAGGAAAAAACTAACCCGAAACCTGTGTTCTGTTAAGCAAATACACGAGAGGTGGCTTCTAAAAGCTGCTCTATCATAGAAAATGACAATGGTCAATATACTATAATTCAATTCAATTTATTTTGTATAGCGTCAACTCATAACAAGTGTTATCTCAAGACACTTTACAAAAAGCAGGTAAAAGACCTTACTTATTGCTATATTACAAATACTGGCCTATCCATCATGAGCATTTTAGCAAAGCAGCAAAAGTTACAGTGGTAAGAAAAAATATATATATATATATATATATATATATATATATAACAGCCATTCAGTTTCACAGCAAATAACCAGAGTATAAAAAATATTTAAAGTTTTGTTCTAGGCCTGGAAGATATGACATAAAATGTTATCATGATAAAAAATGTAATATCGATAATAATTGTCAATCATTATTTCTTTCATTATTCATTATTCATTATCAGAACATGACAAACTATAATTAAACAGGGACATTTCACCATCATAAGTTCAGTGCACGGAGCTGGAGAACGCTATGACAGTTTGCTGCTGTGGAGGCACACTTACTGGCCCGGTGCTTACTGAGGTTTTACGCCATAGACTGTTTATAATAATGCAGTCGGCATACTCGTTTGGGACGTTTGGTAATTTCTTTCCTTCGATGTGTTCTAACAGGTCATATTGTTTCAAACGGGGGTAAATGTTTGTGGTGTTGCCCGTTTTCGCTGTCTTCAGCACAGTTAACAGAGCACTTTACTCTGTTTTTTGTCGGACTGTAAATAGCCAAAATGTCTCTAAACTCCGGTAGTGGAGTGTCCTTTCTTGTCATCTTGTCGACAATGTTTTCTCCCGCTTCGAGCAACGTTTCCTTCAGTGTCGCTATCGCAAATTTTGGCTGTGTTTCCATTCTGCTCCAAACGTCTGTAAGCCTGCCTACTCATATCCCTGCGACATGATTGGCTGTTGTTCGTCTTTTTCTTCTTCTCTTTAAAGAGGACATTATACCCCTTTTCTACCTTTTTTAAAACAGTCTCCTGTGGTCTAAATGAAACATTGTGCTTTGGTCAAAATATAACATGAATCGAGCTACAGAGGTTTGTGACCCTGTAAACCAGCTGTAACGCCTGCAGAGTCAGAATCATCTTTGTACACACCTCCATTCATTGCGTCCTCCGTCATCCACCCACATTCATCTCACACTCCAATGAAAAACAGCCACAGTGCCCGCGAAGTCTGAATCCGTCCTCCAGGAAGGGCATTTGTATAGGTGCAAGTCACCGGTGATCGGCGCAGACAGTCATTGGAAGAAAGTCAGTGAATGAGAAGTGTTACCTCGGCATAGAGCGTGTTTGAAAGTCCGTGTTATAGCCGTTTGTTAAAATCTTCGTTGCTGTCAGGCTCGATTACCTGTTGGAATTGTTATTTCCCTGTTTCTGGCAGAATTTTTTTTGTTTGCATTTAAATATTATTTGTCAGACTTGACTCTGACTGGCACCCCAAAATTAAAACCTTGTCAAACCCGCTACATAGCTCTGACAGAAAGCTCCGTTTTGGTATGTGTGTCTCTTTAAATGCAGTGTTTGCATTAAACTAAATTACCAATACCATAATGTGCATTAACGTAATGATTTTTACGTGCAGATTGTCAAGATCTAAAGACCATGCTTGAATGGGTTTACTTGTGTTGCAAGTATTTAATGGGCGTACATCTTGATTTCTGTGTAGGCTGATGCAATATCTTCTGATGCTTTAAAAAATATATAGTGCGGGGAAAACCCCAAAATAAGTTCCTGTTGTACTAATAAGAATTTCTGTCCATTTTAAAGGTAACCTGAACTGATGTCTTTGAAGATTTAGCTACCAGCAGACATTTGAACACCAGGTAATTATTTTAAATATGACTTAATTGTTGTGTATTCTCTGGTTTTCCTTCTTAAGCAATGCTTGTTTAAAAGGAAAATAGAGAAATGTATGAAGGATTCATCCAGTAAAATTAAAATCTGGAGCTAATTTTTTTCACTGCTAGTTATTTAACTACTCAGAAACCATTCTACTGTAAAGCCACTGAATCAAATGATGACGAAATACAGGGGCTCCAAAATTATTGCACATTTCTCAATTTTAAATAATTGCCACTATCTATACTAGCTTGGAGTTTAAATAGGTTTGCCTTTGCTGAGTGAGCCTGTTTTTACAAAATAGATCCAAGCAATTATGGCCATAAGTAACGATTTAAATTATTAGGATTCCTGCATTGGTAAGGATTTGTTTTTGATACTGGTGAGGCCCAAAATATAATCCAGTCAGTCCAATGAGTAAAATATCTTTTGAAAATCCTTGCAATTTGAAGGCTTGAGATGCCAGACTGGCCCCATGGCTTTGAATTATGTACTGCTCAAAAAAAATCAAAGGATCACTAAGGAAGTGTTCACACTTGACTTATTATTTCAAGAAAAAAGAGCTGCCTTTAGCACCCTTTGAGCGCTTCTACGCGAGTGTTCTGTAACCTTAACAGCGGGATCTAGCCTACGGCGCAACCGTGCCAGAGCAGACGCTTCAATTTAGCACGGAAAAGAACCAGCGGGATGAGAAGTCAGACACCGATACAAAATGAAAACATCCGGTTTATTTTCAGAATAAACCACTTTGATGGTTCAGAAAAACGACCGTATGTGTGTTTGTTTATAGTGTTAATATGGTTTAGAGTTTTATACCACGTACATCGTGTTATCTCACGTTGTTGTGAGTGAATCTGTAAAATTACAGCAGGTCTCCATACTCCAGTTGTCTGGCTGTGCTCTCCGTGCTGCGGACTGAGAACGCAGCCGGTGGATGTTGACGGATGAGGGTGCACGGACCAGAGCGGACACGCAATGCATATATATCTCGTGGAAGTTTGGGTCGTCTATCAGATAGCTTTCTACCGATGACATTGGCTGGTAAAATGGCAAATACAGTGTAACCATTTGCATTGGCGTTTGAGGAGGATGCCCCTGAACAGCCAATGCGCTGTTTATGGGTGCATTCATCTTTTTGGGCACCGGTAACTAGGGACGTAGGTTACTAGGGAAGGTACATGCACACCTACTCGACTTGTTCTGATTGGTCAGCTGTCAGAAAGGCGCTTTATGCCACATGGCGCCATTCTGAAAAGTTAAAACAATTCAACTGAAAAAGGCGTCGGGCGCAGTGCTTTTTGAAAAGGCTCCAGCTTTTCAAACAGTCGTTGTCATTTCTCCTTTTTCCATAGGGTTGTATGTAAAAAAAAAAAAAAAAAAAAAAAAGGCGCTGGCAGTTGAAAAAAAGAAGTCAATTGTGAACACTGCCTAAATCATCGTTGTATAACACCAAGTCAGGTAAACCTTAAAAGTAAATTTGTCCATTCAGAGAGTACAAGTTGATGTGAATCAAATTCACCTGCTTTGATTCAAGGGTCAATGACGTGATGCTCATTTTTTTGTGTCGATAAGGTTTAGTTAACTTTTAAAGGCTTAAAATCTAAAAAATAAATGCACAGATGACATGCTTTCATCCTTTGTTTTAAGGACCTAGTCTAAAATTTATATTTATTACACATTTTTAGAGAATATTTGGGGTATTTAGGCCAAAATGTCAAAGTGGTGTAACCGTTGAAACTTTGTACCAAAGAATTAAACTTGATTTAAAAAGGTTAAATTTTCATATAACACCCTATGAACTAGCCTGGCATAATCTTACAATAGAACTGTTCAATAGTAAATAAAAGTAGTGGAACATCATTGTTCTTATTATTATAATTATTTTAGGGAAATCGTGTCACCCAGTCAAGTACGAAATTGTCAACATGGTGTAACCACCATTGAAGGAGCCATTTTGTTAATATATTCATCAGATCATGTGACAAGAAATTATATCACAAAGAAGAACCCCTGATGGTCCTAACTGCTGCACGCCATGTTTAGCAACTCTCTTTTAAACATGAGATAATTTGACATTTTAAGGGCGTGGTCAGGTATGTCAAATGGTATGACCTCAGAAAAACATTAAGAATTTATGATAATTATAAAAATTTGTATTCACTTTGAAAATTAGATTTGAAATGTTCACACCAGGAAATGGGCTTACATAGGTCTCAATGATAATGTCTGTCAAATTTGATTTGAAGTGGAAATGTCAAATGGTGTAACTGGTTACACTATTTGACATTTATGACAAGCCTTTCTGTTAGAGGCCACTTTTGTCAAATATCAGTATTTTTTAATGTTGATTAAAGTGGTTATCCATCCACAACCTTTTTATCAAGGGTCTAGGACAAAATACCCTGGCATTTTGTAAATGTTTAGCTTCAAATTGCATATTTGTGTTCCATTTACTTACATTTATAAAGGTGCACTATGTAGTTTTGGTAGAGAAGTGTGAAAGTTGGAGAAATTTACAGTTTATGTGGTATATGTCCATCATAACTCTAAACACAAACTGTCCTCAGATGAAAATTTGGTCCCTGTGACACTGTTTGAAGATAAAATGCTACTGGAGAAGTTATGGTGGTGGGCCCGCAACAGTGAAAGCGTAACTCTCCTGGTAGCTTTATATCTCCAAACAGAGTTCCAGGGACCCATTTTATACTTTGAATAAAGTTTGTGTATTCAGTTTAAAAAATATATCAAAGAATTGTTTCACTTCTCCAACTTTCAAATTTCACCACCAAATCTACATAGTGCACCTTTAAACATGTATGATCTAATATGTGTATGTATGCTGTAATATTGGCACAAGTAGTTGCATTTTAGATGTGTCGGCTATTAGGGGCCATGTGGTAGGGTAGGTAGTATCAGCATGTCACTACCTGGAGCTTGCTTGCCAAAGTCTGGTACTATAGAAGGTGGCAGTGCTGTTTGTGCTGTGATGGCCATGATGTAAAGTGTTGCCTGTGGGTATGTTATCCTTTGATTAGGGCACAGGTACCTTGAGTTTATTCCAAATACTGAAGAAATGAATTCCCCCTGATGATTTTGGTCAGATGTTGTAATTTACTTAAGATATGAATTTATTAAGGGTGCACCGATCCTGGCTAAGACAGCCAGATCAGGTATCAGTAAGAATTTGCTGATCTATGAGACCTATCCAAAAGGCCCATCTATTCACTTCACTTTTATGCTATTCTGTGTTTAAGACAAATGTGCTACATTACTGTCTTCAGTGTACTGGTATTCTGTGCACTTTGGAAGGTGGAGCAAACATTAAATGGAGGAAGCTAACAACAATTTCTTCAAGAAACAATGGCCTTTGACTGTAGAAGCAGTATGGTCAGTTGGT
The DNA here is from genome assembly GCF_963930695.1 of Labrus bergylta. NCBI lineage: Eukaryota > Metazoa > Chordata > Actinopteri > Labriformes > Labridae > Labrus > Labrus bergylta. The sequence continues at coordinate 9,285,459 of NC_089202.1, read as the reverse complement.
GTAACTAGTTTGCGTTAATTGGTGTAACCAGTATTTCTTGTAAAAAATATAATAAAATACAGGACAATTAAATTTGAATAAAAGTAGTCCTTTATTGCAGTGAAATAACATGTTTTTTTTAAACAATTTTCACATAATTTGCCAAAAATTAATTAGAAAACAGAGGTGGTTTCAGCTTTGTGTCCCGCTCAGTATTGAAAAAAGGCATAACTTATAAATTTAGGGATAGTCCTAATAAAATCTATTTTCTTGTGCTATTTTAAAATGAAGTAATTACAATCATGAGTACACTTACATATACTCTAGATGTATAAAATATTCAATATTCTTAATTGTTCAGTGGTTACACCACTTGACATTTTTAGGTCCATTTAGTCTTACCTTTTGAAAAAAAAAGTTTAAATGTCATTTTAAAAAACACAAACCCAACATGAATACAAATCTTACATTTTAATGAACCTGATGCATGCTTTCAAATTAAGTTTTTAAAAGATTTTGAATTGGTCATCTGAACAACCCTTATTTGTCACTGAACCTCAAATGAAAGTGGCAACAGGTGCAATGGATAGTCAAAAGAAAGACAAACCCCCATCCCCCAAAAGGTTTTTCATGTAGTGGCCACATACAATTGGTCTCTCCTTATACTTTATGACTGATTCTTCTCTAGTTTTGTGATCTGCTAGTGTCCTCATTGTTACTGGTTGCACAAGGCAATGAAGTTGCACAGGTATTCCAGCTCCTCAAGAATGACACATTGGTATGTGTGGTTGCAAGAATCCTTACTGTGTCTCACAGCCAGTCTCAAGAGAATAAAGGAGAAACAAGGGCAAATGAAAAGTGGCAACAGGTGCAATGGATAGTCAAAAGAAAGACAAACCCCCATCCCCCAAAAGGTTTTTCATGTAGTGGCCACATACAATTGGTCTCTCCTTATACTTTATGACTGATTCTTCTCTAGTTTTGTGATCTGCTAGTGTCCTCATTGTTACTGGTTGCACAAGGCAATGAAGTTGCACAGGTATTCCAGCTCCTCAAGAATGACACATTGGTATGTGTGGTTGCAAGAATCCTTACTGTGTCTCACAGCCAGTCTCAAGAGAATAAAGGAGAAACAAGGGGATCAGCAGCTATACAAAGAGAGTTAGTATGGACGTAAAAGGGCATCAACCAAGCAGTAGGGCCAATATCTGCTTGGCCCTACTGCAAGGAAGAACAGGAAAGCACTACCAGAGCCCTAACAAATGAAATCTTGCAGGCTACTGGTGTGCATGTTTCAGACCAAACTGTCAGAAACCGACTCTGGGTGTATGATGGCCTTCATCCTGTTGCGGGACCTGTGCTCACAGCCCCGCACCATTCAGCTCAATTGGCATTTGCCAGAGAACACCAGAATTTGCTTGTCTGCCATTGGTGCCTGTTCTCTTCACAGATTATGATGCCTGTAGCATCATCCAACATGACCGTTGCTGGGCTTTATGTCTTTGTTTGACAGGACAGTGGATAGTGTAGGATATGAACTTTGCAGTAGGTAGTCCACGCCACACTGCCACTACTGCCTAGCAAAAATTACCTAAGACCAATGCCTCATAAGTGCATATTTTGCCACAAAGTGTCTTAAGCCTGTTTCCACCAAGCGGTCCAGTATCGATCAGTACGGTTTGGTTTGGTTTGGTTTGGTTTGGTAAAGCCTGATCCTGTTTGCTTTTCCATACCCAACCGTAGTTACCGTACTCTTTTTTTGGTAGGCGGCGTGTAAGCTGGATGCCGGAAGCTCCAGTTTTTAGGATTGGATCGGTAGACTTGGCACCCAACAAAAGGGTAGCTAAAAGTAGGATGGTACAGGACTGTAATTTGGGGACCTTTCCCGACTTTTGATAGTGGAAACGCCACAAAATGCGTGCCATACCGTGACGAACCAAACTGAACAGCTTGGTGGAAACGGGGCTTCAGTAGGTTCGCAGTCATCCAGGTCATGGTAAATTAGAATCTTGATCCAAAGGCAATTAGACTGGTTGTAGATCTGTACATCTGTTGTGCCGAGCTAGAAATTTAAGCCTCGTTGGTCCTCAAGGATGACTCACATCAGAGTTCTTAGCTGAGTTGTTAACCTAGTTTTGCCTAGTGTCGTTAACACCCCAGTCGTCTGTGGGTTGTTGGACTCACATGTTCCAAGGTGGGACTGGGGCTTCAGTTGTTTTGGGAGAGAATTCAAAACAGCATTGTAGTGTGGTGAAATATGGTGTCTCAGACTACCACCTTGGTTAAGGGATGGTTTTTCGACCTTTACATAGATGGCTTATTTAACACCCCTTTCAAAAGAACAGTCTTCCCTGGCCAGCTCCATCCACCAAATATTTTAGAACTGAAGCAGCTTTTCGGAGGAGAGGTGAAGCATCTTCAAGATCTTCATCCAGTCCAATTGCCTTTGGATCAAGCTTCAAATTTGCCACAAAGTGCTCACCTGCATGCTCCTTTGCAATGACTTGATCCAAGATTGTTTTACCCTTTTTCTGGAATCAATTGGTGCTTGGTAAACCTATCAAGAACTGGTGAATCTGACACCATGGCTTTGAGATTTTTAGGGACAAACTTTCCACATAAATACAACAGAATGATAAATTTATGGCAAATAAATATTGGAAATAATTGCTTTAAAATAGATATTTTTGCCGCATAACAATAATACAACTAATCCATATTTTTCTCTAGGTTTCCTTTCCGATGTAACCCACATAATCCTGGAAAGATTTTGCACAAAGAAAAGGTCAGATTATTTTTGCAATTTCTGTATAATTTTTTGTTTGATAATGTGGACAGTATATTTCATATAATTCTGTGCTTTTATTTGTTTTCAGGATCGTGTAAAATAAGATCTAGCTTTGAGCAAAAAATGGCTAATGGGTGGGATTCATACTTCCATAATCCTCCACCTTTAGCATCAGATCCAACCACTTTGAAGAGGACAGAGTCTGAAAGAAGTCCTTCAGAGGCTATAGAAAACTTCCTTGGACACCATGACTTCTCTAAAACAGTGGCTTTACATGAAGCCCCTGCAACAAACTCGAACTTCAACACAAACTGTTATTCAAATTCTGGTTCAGACTGTGTTTTTCAAAGATACTACAAAGAACCTCAGTGGAAAGCTGATGTCGGACAAATGGAGAAAGATTACTTGCCAAATAGTGACATCTCAGATTTTGCCACAGATGGACTGTCAACATCTGGATCTTTTCCTTCATCCGTGGCAACAGACATACAAGGAATAAATCAGGACTGTGGAATGCTAGCTACACCATTTTTTGAGAACTTTTCAGATGTTAGTAGCTGCTCAGATGCAGATAACATTGAAACAAAGCCCTCTTGTAAATTTGTGACAAGTAGTTCAGTTCCAAAACCTAAAATTGGCAAGGCTGGTAAACACCGCTCATCCGAATGGCTTTTCCCTCATACTGAAAATATGACTATCCCGGATGACAGTCAGTTTCCTCATATGTCTGGAGCTAATAACAATGGGAAAAGCCCTTCAAACATGAAGACAGTAGAACAAACAGTTCAGAATGCACATGACGAGATCAGTAGTTTAGACAAAATAAAAAATAATGCATCAAAAGATAAGCCCTCTCCTTTGGACATGTCAAATACAGGAGGTGAGCCTGTAGAGGATGGAAATGATAATGATTGTTGTCAAAAACTAATCGGTGAAATTGAGAAAAAACAAGAGGAAACGGCACACATCCGGATGAGTGCCATTGAAAACACAACTCATGGAAATAAGGATTACCCAGATGGCAAAATTGAAGAGCAGATCCCAGCAAGTTCTTTAAGTAGCATGACTGCTTCTGAAAATGAAAATGGAACAAAGCAATCACTCCGCCAAGAAAATGTGGGAATGGACAATTCCCACCTCACAAGGGGACAAGATAGAGACATGGCAGAGAAGCAGCTACATGAAAGTGAAGTCCTAAGGGAGGAAAGGAAAAAACCTGTTACATTGGAAACTGGGATTTTTGAGGAGCAGACATGCTCAAATCCTAACTCCAAGGATGGTCAAGATGAAAACCAGGAGACCAACTGTGAGGACAAAGACATGAAGTCAAATACCTCCCAATCTTTAGATCTAGCAGACATGGAGGTGCCTGATTCTCAAGATTTTACTCATGAAGTGAGGGAATGCACCAGTTCTTTGAAAAGCAATACCGAATCCTGTTTGCAGCATTCTGAGCATGAGTCTTACAACAGTAGAGCCGAGGAAAATGATTGTGGGAGCTGTACTGTAATGACAGATAATCAGTTTAGCCATGTAAGTGAAAAGGTTGAGAAATCAATTGCAAGTCACACAGAATTCTGCTCACAGTCAAGTAGCGCCAGCACAGAGGAAAATTCCTGTCAAAATGAAGAGTGGACAAGTGCTGCAGTGAGGACAAATACTAATACTCCTCTGGATCCAGATGACAATAATGCTGGTGTCACTTGTGACAGCCTATCGGTTGAAATTGGTGACAAATTAAGAAAAGGTGATTCTAATAGCATAGATTTAGGTGTACAGAAAAATAACTCAAAAACAGACATTGCTCCCTGTCTTGAAGAGGAAAGGACAAGTGCAACAGAGAAAACAATTACAGCTGCTTGTCTTCATGAGCATCAGTCTCTAGATCACATGCCAGTGGCACCTGCACCAGAAAGTCTCATTGGAGATGTTGCTGAAACCTTTCAAGGGTTGGATACATCTACAAAAGAACCACCAGTGCTTGGAATGTTGTATGGTGAACCCCTGTCAAGAGAGGACTCATCATGTGACACTGATGAAACAAAACTTGACATCAGTCAGTATGGAGACAAAGCTTTGGCCAGACTTGACGGTAACAGCATGAATCATTTTGAAGGACAAGTGCTTCAACTTAAATCCTCTTCACAAAAGAAAAAACTGCAGCCTGTTGTAATATTGAAGACGTCAGAGTCACCCAATGGAATGGTTAACTCCTTTCATTGTGCAAATTGCCAGCACACAACCTACAATGTGGATCATCTAATAGAACACCACCATTGTTGCCATTCAGGGCAAGATTTTCAGTTTTGCCAGACTTGCAACCTCTACCTGATGACAAATGAACAAGTGGAAAAGCACTCGTGTGGTGAAACTAAAAGCACAAGTGTTTCAGATAACCCTGGGCTCTCCTCTGATTCAAGTTTACAGAAGGACAGAAAAAAAGGCATTCACAAATGCAATAGGTGCCAACTAAAGTTTTCAAAACGACTTCATTACATTTCACACATGCGCTCTCACACTGGAAAAACACCTTATAAGTGTAATGAATGTGGAACATATTTTTCACAGTCATGTACCCTACAAAGACACAGGCGTAGAAACTGCAGATACAGGATGCCACAATTGCCAGTGAAAAGTTCAGATGCAGTTATCGGCACAACTATATCATCACCATCAAAGACTTTGGCACAGGAGGAGCCTTCTGCAAAACTGCGCAAATGTTTTGTAAAGCTTGTTGACATTTACAAACACAATCTGTGTAGATTATGTGGTAAAGCATTCTCGACTCCACAGCAGGTCAGAAAACACTTTTTAAGCAAACACAGGAAGCAGAAATCTGAAGTTTTGTCAAGTCTTTGTACTACAAAACTCAACGTTGAGAAAAGCCAAACACCGAAGAATGAGACTAGCGTGGACTTCAAATGTCCTCTTTGCCCACGGCTTTTCAAGTATACATACAACAGGAATCGACATTTACGTCAATGTGTCAAAGATTCTGTATTTGGTGGCAAGGGTAAAATTGATGGTAAATTCCGATGTCCCTTGTGCCACGCTACCTTCACTTTATCATCAAACCGGTGCAGACATATAAATTCATTTTGCCTCAGAGACTATCTCAGTCAGCTTTCAAAAGAGACTATGTCAAGGCAAAAGGAGACTGAGCAGGCGAGACAGTCCAATGCAAAAGAGACAAAAACACTGTCAACGGAAACTGAACAGAAGCCTGGTTACAAATGTAGCCTTTGTCCAGCATTTTTTTTCCATCCTTCTGGAAAGTACAAGCACATGAAGAAACATGAATTGTCTAAACTCACAGGCAAAGTTACCAAGTACAGAAAATCTGTGTTTTCTACCATGTCTAAACCAGCAAATTCAAGTAGTCCAAAGAACGAAGACAATAAAAATGACTTGAAATCAACTGAAACCATTAGCAGTCTTGCCCTGAGCTGTAATTTTTGTGGAAAATCTTTCGGCTCATTGCAGTCACTAAAGAATCATGAGCGCATTCACAGAGGTGAAAGACCATACCACTGTCTTGAATGTGGAAAAAAATTCAAAAAGCATGCCTATCTGATCGGTCACAAAGCTGTTCACCAGAGAAGGATACAGTGCACTGTCTGCAGAAAGATTCTACCAACCATTGGGGAACTGATCCAACACAGAAGCACACATATTAAAAGAGGAATGCTTAAATGTCCAGACTGCGCTATGGAGTTCCAGTATCCTGCACATCTCCTGAAACATCTACGCACCCACAAAAAACAAGAAGGAAAGACAACTCAGCTTGAAGAAAGATTGCTGATAAAACCACAGCTGTCCCAGGACTCCATGAAAGAGAAGAGTCTTCCAAAACGGCTACAGTGCTCCTTATGCAGAGAACTATTTAATGATGCCAACCTGCTAAGAAAACATTTCTTAATACACATGTCCTCTTCAACCCAGTGTCCATTGTGCAAGCGTAATTTCAATCATCGCCGCTATTTGCTGCGCCATATGGTCATACATACTGGTGACAAACCCTTTTCCTGCACAAACTGTGGGAAAGAGTTTTTCCATAAATTCACCCTTACAGTTCACCATAAAACGTGTTTGCATGCTCCAACCAGACTTCGTGTCTCAATGGACCCTTGCAGTAAAACAAAGGTATCTCTTCAGTGTGACTATTGTCCACGGGTGTTAAAAGACAATTCCCGCCTGATAAAACATCACAGTGGCCACAAGACAGACTCTCTTGCTCCATGCTCTAGATGTGGGAAATACTTTGAATCAAGAAAGTTAACACGACATAAGAACAATTGTGAGAATACTACAAAGACCAGTGCTGTCTTTTCCTTTCCAAGTAAAAGCATCACACAGACAGTCCAGAAAAGGCCTTCGCAGACCAGTGCAAACAAGATGCTTCCGTTTAAGTGCTCCCACTGTGCACAGATGTTCAGGTACAGATCTTTACTCTTAAGACACCTTTACTCACATACCGGTGTGCAACCCTTTTTATGTTCACTCTGCGGCAAAGGATTTCGAGGTCGTAAACCGTGCTCACTGCATGAAGCTCTGTGTGATGGCACTCGAGATAAGGTGCGGTCTGAGACGATAAGTGTTGCTGCAACAAAATCATCAAGCATTCCTACTCTCAGAGAGACAGCACAGAAGCCCCAAGCAGAAGCTGAAACTGAATTGAAGTGCAAATTCTGCACAAAGACCTTCATGAAACCACGAAACCTGAGACGTCACATTTTGACACACAATGACGTGAAACCATATCGCTGTAGAGCCTGCGACAGTTGCTATTCAAGGTACGATCATCTGAAAGTGCATCAGACTCGTTGCAGAGGGAAAAAGCAGCGATTGGAAGTCCGTATTCCCAAAGTCAGCTTAAATGATATTGGCAAGGGTTGGCAAAATAAGTTTGGCATTGATTTGGCTAAAAAGCAGGAGACATTTGATTGCACAGTCTGTTCAAGGAGCTTCCCAACTCAGTCTAAACTTTCCCGACATAACACTATGTACCATATCACAAAATTATTCAAGTGCCCAAACTGTTGCACAGCTTTTTCTCATGCAAAAACTTTGAAAAAGCATCTGAAGATGAGAAAATGCAGAAAAGTCTCCAGAGCAAAACAAGTCTTATTTTCACTAGGCACTAATTCATCCACTGAAAACTTGACAATCCCCCCACTCGAGGTGCAGACTAGAGTTCTTAAGAGGTTCCAACCATATTTTGACAAAAGGAACAGACATATGTGTAGTTACTGTCCCCGTGCGTTTGCATGCATTTCGCAGTTAGACATGCACACTCGCCTGCACACAGGAGAGAAGCCATATGCCTGTCTTTATTGTGGTGAGAGATTTATAAGGAAGGATTATGTGAAGCGTCATTACCCAAAGTGCAGCAAGAAACATGGCCAAAATAAAGTGCTTTGTGATGGATGTGGAGGGTTTTTCTCTCATGTTAAACTTGAAAATCACAAAAAACATTGCTCTCTAAAGCCAAACTTTTCAGAGTCAACAGTTGGCCAAAGCAAACAGTCAACCTCTCACAGCCAACCAAAAGGCTTTTCCTGTGCATATTGTAGTTCCCGTTTTCTGCTATTTTCACAGCTCCAAGAACATTTTTTAAATGCACACAAGATGGAAACAATAGTACCCCCAGTGTCTACTGCTCCCCTACAACATCATCTGTCAAATATTCCAAACATCAAAGAAGAGCCTTTGGATGATAGTTATGACAAAGGGTTAAGTGATGGTGCTAATGTTATCTGTAAACTAGATGCAGCTCTTGATTTGGAGGTGTCCAACCAATATTCATGCTCTGAGTGTGACATGTCATTTTCATGTAAAAATGGACTAAGTGCTCATCAGCGTGTGCATAAGACAGAGCTTCCTTTTAACTGTAAAATATGTAAAAGAGGGTTCTGGAATAAAAACCTTCATCGCAATCACTACAGGAAATGTAGAATTGCACATATTTCAGGGAGTAATTCCATAAGGCAGTTGGAAGTCCCCGTGAAAGCAAAGATGGATTTTGCACCTGATGACTCTGTTCTAGTGTTTAAAGATTTCTCCAAATCACCTGGCACTGGTGTTTTACAGACCCACTCCTCCTGTCAAGAAGATTTGATAGATGACTCCCAGAAAAAATCAGAAGAAAACCAGGTTGAAGGCAACTCGGGTAAAGATAAGAAAACTGTGCAGTACCAATGTTCAGAGTGTGATCAGAGCTTCTCAGATGGCTTAATGCTTATCAGTCACCTCGAAGACCACGGAAGACAGGAACAAGAGAAAAAGCGCAATGCATGTACTAAATGTGGGAAGATGTGCTCTAGTCAAGGAAATCTCCAAAAACACATGAGGATCCATCTTGGCACTGCTAAGAATTATTCTTGCCCTGACTGCTCCATGGCTGTTAACTCCCAATCTGAGCTTGAAATCCACAGAAAATGTCACGACCCCAATAGACGTTATTCTTGCAAATTATGTAGTCAAAGGTTTTTGACAAGACCATCTTTGTGTAATCATTACAAAGACGACCATCCAGAGGATGCATACACTTGTCGTTTCTGTAACAAGGCCTATGCAGCCAAAAAATCATTGGCAAGACATTACAAAGCATGGCATCAAAAAGAGCTGATGGATCATCAGAGTAATGTACAGAACAAAAGCTGTAATGAAAAACAACCCAGCAACCAACTTAGCACACCTGCCGGAAGTGATTTGGATGAAAATAACAGCTGTGAAGATGGTGACTCAGACTCGGCGCCGTACTTTCCGTGCCATGTGTGCGGAAAGACTTTCCCAACATCAGAAAGTCTTGAGGATCATCAGCGTTGTCACCTGGGTGAAAAACCACATGAATGTGCAGAGTGTGGTAGATGTTTTTTTCAGGCATCCCAGTTGCAGCAACATCAACGAATGCACAAGTCTGAATTTCAATGTCAGTTATGCGGCAGGGGTTTTGTATCTCTCTTTGCATTGCGTAAACACAAGCATACCCATGGAAAGAGCCGACCATACCGTTGTTCCAAGTGTCACCTCAGCTTCACAGGACCTTCACAGTTGGCTGAACACATGACCACCCATCGTGAAGAAAGTTTCCCATGTGACATATGCAATCGTGTGTTTCCCTCCAAGAGCAGTAGAGCTGAGCATCGAAAAAGCCATTCTAAGTCAAGAGCGCTTCAAGTACCTTCAGTCTCAAGGGATGAAAAAGAAAAGTCTGTGTCACTTGCTGAACTCAAATACCGCTGTGGTGTCTGCAGTGAGCGTTTCAGAGACCCAGAGGAGCTTTCAGAGCATGGTTGCATTGCAGCCAAAGAACGACAATACTCTTGTTCAGAATGCGACAGACATTTTCTCCATGCATCACACCTGAAAAAGCATAGGGCCACCCATAAAATATCATGGTCTAGTTGTGAATATCCATGTAATCAATGCAACAGCAGTTTTTCTTCATCAAAGGACTTCCTTAGCCATGCTAAGAGCCATGTTAATACTGCAGCAGAAAGTGATCACAACATTGAAGTGAAAGATGGAGGTCCACATGGTTTCATTTGTCCTGTGTGTCACCAGTGTTTTGCCAGTGCCACTGAATTGATTAATCATTTTCCCATGCATCCTGATGGTACATTTGAATGCAAAATTTGTAAAATGTCTTTTACCTCTGAGAGTAAGCTAAAAGAGCATGAGAGCAGTCATCGGACATCAGCCACTGGATTTGAATGCACAAAATGTGGCAAGAGCTTTTTGGAAAGCAATGCTTTCCTCCAGCACCAATGTTCCCATCAGCAACAAAGAGAGAAGCAGACTAATGACTCAAATCCATCAGCTATGACATCCACTATGAACTACCATCAAGCAGCAGGAGAGGAAGAGGAGGTTGATGTCACCGGAGAGGATGTACATGATTGCGTTGTTTGCTCAATGCAATTCTCCTCAAAGAGAAGTCTTTTGGGGCATCAAAATGAACAACACACAGAAAACAAGCCGTTCAAATGTGAGCTTTGTGGAAAAAGGTTTGCCCTGAGAAGGTACCTTAAACAGCACGAGCGAAGGCACAGTGAAAAGTTTACCACTCAAAGTAGCGATCAGTGGGCAGAAAACAAACTCAAATGTACCCAGTGCCGGATTGAGTTCGATTCAGCGGAGAAGCTATCTTTGCATATGAGACTGCATGCTGAAAAAGAAGGTGGAGAGTACCGCTGTGATATGTGCTACAAGTCTTTCAGCCAGGGTTCTTTACTTAAGCAGCACCAAGAGAGTCATGTTGGCGAAGTTGTATACGAATGCACAGAATGTGACAAAGCCTTTGCTTTCCCTCACTTATTGGAGGAACATCAACAGACTCATGCTGGGTCTTCTCAGTAGAAAACGGGTTATTATATATACCATCTATCTTGTGTTTCCTTTGAATTACTGAAACTAAAGTTACTTGAATTATTTTTTCATGCCTTACATCTGATTGTGTAACTGGGCTGGTAATCACTACCCTTATCCAATTTGTATTTTTGGCCCTTATATACTTACAAGCTCTTAGCTCATGTCATTTTGACAGGGTATATTCTCCTAAGTTCCCTTTTACATTGTGTATAGTCGTAAGTTTTAATAAGTTACTTTGTATACATTTAAGTAACCACATGTTTTCTTGACATTGTTTGTAAATTGTGTAAAGTTGATTGATATTCTGAATCAAAGATATATACAAACATGATTGGATTTAATGTTTATAGAATGTCTTTGATAAAGACTCAAGTTTTTGATCAAGCATGGTCATCTTTATGTTTTACTGTTTTTTTTAATAGTTTTTAGTCCTTATTTTTGACAAATGTAAAATTTCAAATGTCAGTTTTATCTTCGTATTTTCTATGACTGTCATGGATGGACTAAAGATACTTGAGAAATGTTCTGTTATATTTTCCTCTGTTTTTTTTTTTTCTGTATGAGTTGTGTTTTTGATATGATCATCTTGTACAGAGGTTTGAGACATTCATACGGGATTATCCTTTCATAAACTAACGGTGTAACTTTTTAGAGAAATTTGGGTTGATTGATTCAAATATCAAGTAAAGTCTACAGAAAATATTTTTTTGATGGTCTTGTTTAAAAAAATTTGGGGCACTTCAGGAAAAGCTAGAAAGCAAGCTAAGCATCCATTGGCTTGGTATGAAAAGGCCATTTATTTATATATTAGAATTGGCACCGTCCCAGGTTAGAGATAACAAGTTTGAAAGTTGGTTGTGAGAATCAAGATAGCTAAAGAAACCTCACAGACCTGAGGACTGGGGCCTTTCTCTGTGTCTATTGGATTCCTCCCCATTTGTCTAAGGACTAAAGTAATTTAATGAAATGTAAATGTATGTCAGTCAAATTTATAGCTAGGTCTTGTTTTTAAAGTGTGAAACAGATTTCTGTTTAGTAGTGGGTTTAATTGGGGAAATTCCCAAAGCACATGGTCTAGGATTGTTTAGATTGGGTCTTTTTTCTTTCCAAAATGAATTAAAATTATTTAAGGAAGACAACCATAATACATTTAGAACTACATCTAAAGTTACTGGCAAGTTTGTGATAAGAAACACATTTAGACTTTATCTGATAAGGGGAAATCTAATTTCATAAGAAAAAGTAAAAAAAAAAAAATATTTATGTGTTCTGACGTACAAAAAAATGCACAATAAGAGGGAGTGCATGAGCAGAAAACACTTTCTCTAAATGGGGTTATGTCGACTGCATTTCTAATTTTCAGGACAGTATATGACATAAAGATAAATAAATGATGGTTGTCTACACAGGAGATATTTCTATTAACCAGAATGTATTATCAAGAAAATCTAAAACAACTGGATCTGCATTTACATGTTTTTTAACAGGCTGAGCCTTCTTTCAGGACTTACCTTGGGTATGCAGTTTAATCACTAGCCAGCCCAACACTGTTCTAATAAACTAAGTACTCAATTACATAACAAATACTAAACTGGTGACAGATCTATTATTTAAATTAATAAGTTAGACCCAAGATCAGACACTTAGTGTGCTGGTGACAGAATCAACCAAGTGTTAGTTCAGGCTACAGACAGCAAAGTCATAGTGCTCTGGACTATGGAAAATCCTAGATTTGGTAATAAATTAACTTCAGATGAAGTGATCCACTTTTTCTTAAAATTAAACAGGGGTATAGTAACATTAAGATTAGGTAGTTCTAGGGTTGTCGTTTGCTCTACTGAACATGAGTGGTCAAACACAAGACATGAGACTTCAATATTGTAAATGGAAACTGCAGAAGACCCTTCAATTCTTAGATGACCTCAAAACTGACATGCGAAAAATCTTGGGAGACAGATTCAGTGACGTGGGCCTGGCTGCACCACAGAAAAGATTCAAGTCTTTAATACCTCTTTGCAACAGTTCTGCCTGTCTTTGTTTGCCTGGATCTTTTCGAAGCTGTCCTCTGAAGGTCAAGCTATTGGTAAGTAACTGTCTTCACAGCCCATCCCAATGACTACTCGGCTTTCTTATCAACCAGAAGAGGGCTTCAAGGAATGGTGTCACATCTTCAACCAGAGCTTGGAGAGAGAAGATGGACCTCCGCTTACTATTAATCATTTTATACATTTCCTAAGAATATCAGGGAACTATCTTCTCAGTGTATAAATCCTATGAAGCTAAATTATATAAATAATGGTATAATGTATACATGTTACTGATATGAAGAAATTAAGCTTCTGGCCAACGGAAGAATGGGAACTTAAATCTTAAATGTTAACCAAGTCTCCCATTAACAGTATCGCCTTGCAACTTTGAAATATTTGTTTGGCCAAGTTTGCAAATTATTCTTCCTTTACTCTTCTTTTTTTTTTAACACTGTACATAAGACAACAAGGGAGAAAGTGAAGATTATAGTACAATTCATTAAAAAAAAACTTTTTCATCATCGCAGTTTCTCTGAAAGAAAGTACTCAGGTCCTCAATTATTGATTTGAAATTTACCAAGAACTTATATTGGCTTAGAAACAGCATGTTTATGTACAGCTTCAGCTTTACATGCACATGGTCCTGTTGTGTCCTGCTGGCTCCATCATTTACACGAACATGTTCACCTGTTACTGCTTCTACTGTAGGTTTACTGTATAACAGTAAAGCTGTATAATAGTGTAACCATACGTTTTGAACAGGCTGTATTAAAGGTGGATACTGTGTGCTTGCAGCCCTTGAGGTGACACTAGTCATACTGTATTAACGTCTAGTCAAGCCCAAAAGTGCAATAGGGCCTAACAAATAATACAAATGCAATGCATAAGATAAACTAGAATCAAATGGATTGTGCACCGTGGACCCATTGCTGGGAAATTAAGTCCTCTCATTTGTCTGGCTTTAACTTTTTTTTTTCTATTCGCAAATTCTTTCAGCCAGAATAATCACATGGCCTGCAATTTCAATTGCAACCACAGCGACAAATCGCATAGAAGCCATGGTGCAAAACTACCGGTAGGCACTTCACTCTCCTTTCTGTAGTGGGCTGTGGACTGCGCATGCGCGGAACAACCTCTTGTGTCTTTCCGATCCGCGCCTATCGAAGCTGCAGCACTCAACCTTCTCAGCTCGCCGCTCAACCTCTTGGCGGAGTATCACGGTTTTTTTTTCACCGGAGAGCTGCACCGAAAGCCTTTCCCTAGAGAGTTCATGGTCTCTGCATGACCAGATGTCTATTGAGCCATTTCTTCTTCATGCCCAGCCATTGTTGCTTCGCTTCGAGGGATAAGGTCCTGGCTCCTGTGGTTGGTAAGTACATGAAAATAAAGATGGTTGAGTATTGTAGTGCAGAAGCTGGTCCACATATCCATGTCAGTTTTTCAATTCTCCGGCCTTCTTCATGAACGTGGTCGGCCACCTCCCCCTGGTTAGCTTGCACTAGCAACCCATCTGAGATGTTAGTGTCTGTTTATGTGAAGTGCAAAGCTTCAAACGCTGCACATTAATACACTTCGTGTGAAAGTCTTATTTGCATACATGTGTAAGTCATTCAAACTGTAATGCTTTATGCGTTTAACAGTAACGCCTTTTGGAAAACAACTTTAGTGTGCTCATCAGCAACAGCAAGCTAACAATACGAGCGCTGCACCCCAGATATGTTGTGTTGAGAGCAATGGTCCTCTCTGTGTTTGTTGTTTTGTTTATGTTCACCTCAATTTGGAGGCTTGTTAAGCTTGTCTTAATTTTCTCAGTCGGTTAAAGTAAGGTGCTATAAGGCTTCAATCCCCGTCAACTTTGCATGTTCTGATTAAAGATCATAGATTATGTTGTGGTCTTTTTATGTATTACCCAAAGCTCCCCCCCCCCATGTATACGTCAATAAACATAAAGACAGCAACCCAACATCTCAGGATGATTAACATCTTCAGATAGAGCCAAGCAGCCATCAGAATGGTACATCATTTTGAAAAATCAGATATCATTAAGTGGTAAATTGTTGTAGTAGCTTAATTGTTACCCAAGTATGAAAACTACATAACACTGCTAGAATGATCTTAGAACATTAAGAAGGATTGTACTTGGTGGTTATTGTGGATAATTGTGTACATGATGGCTACTTATTCATCCATAAAGACAAGCAGTCGTCTTGGATGAAAGCAGATTAATAGGAATTCCCCTTTTTGTTATTGAGAGGATTTCAAAAACAATGTCAATATGATTGTTGATCAACATTGTTTACCAAAAAATAAATCAATCCTATAGGTCCAGCTGTTTCTGGGAAATCTACAAGTAATGTCAGTTTGCAATAACCGATGTATGTTCTGTCACTGCAGCAATGCAGAATCGTTCACATCCGCACCGGGTTGCATCGTAGAAACTATTCATTTCAACACTCCTAGATTTTGAAATGCTGCAAATATTGGACAGATAGACCATTTAACAGTCCAAGCACCGTGAATAGGTTCCTGGTTTGGCAGTGCTTTGGTGTTGTCAGAAAATAATGAATTCAAATATTTATTTGCTATCAAAAAATTAATTATTACTATATAATAATTATTTAATGGAGATTCCATGAGGTGTATGCAATAGAAAAACATCATTGATTTATTGATTTTATTCTTTTTACCTGGAACAGTTGCTGCTGGGGGTACTCCAACAAAATCAACTGAGTAAAGTGACTCTAGGACCTTGTGCCTTGTGAGTAAATTTAGCACACTGACTCTCTGATGATGTGTGTGTGATATTCATTATTTGTTTACTTTATTTAGACCTGAACATCTGTTACATTAACTTTGTTTTCTTACATACAAGGATGTCAGATTTCTGGTAACTTGTATTTGGGACCAAACATGACTTCAAATTGGGTTCCAGCTCAGTAAGACTGTCATGGTTAAGCCCTTTTCTCAAATCAATATGAATGTATATGTATCACAGGTCTGCATCACCTTTGCCTTCTGCAAATGATGGGATGCAAATATACAGCATGCTATACAAAGCTGTTGGAAATGGGGCATGAATCTGTAGCTGTTGGAGGTGTTCCCATTTCTGCAGAAGACCTGATAGATTTGAAGGCAGGTCTTTGTCTCTTCATGTTGCAATCAAGGGCATTCATTAGATGCTCTGTGAGACTTTCTTTAATGACCATATTTAAAAAATAATAATCTACTTTCCCTATACTTAAATTTCATTTGTTTTGCATCAATATAAATGTAAGTTTGGGCACGCTGGTGGTGCAATGGTTAGGGCGCGCGCCCCATGTATTGAGGCTGTCGTCTCAAGCGGGCGGCCCGGGTGCCTGTGGCCTCCTTCCCGCGTGTCGCTCCCCAATCTCTCTCTCCCTGGTTTCCGACTCTATCCACTGTCCCATCTCTCCATTAAAAGCACAAAAAGCCCAAAAATAAATCTTTAAAAAAATATATATATAAATGTAAGTTCAGAAAAGGGTAAACCATTAAGACTTACTTAGAGTCTTCGGTAGTGTCTTCGGTTTACTTAGAACAACTAGAAAGACTATTATTGAAAAAATATTATTTGCAAATGTTAAACCGTGACATTCTGTTTGTTTTGTGTGATTTACAGGAAGCTCGATTGCATGAAATCAACGCCTGGATTGCCTTGTGTGTTTGGCTGCCATGATGCTTGGGTTACAGGGAAGTACTTCATCATCAAAAGTGTTTCGTTGTGTGGCATGTTCTGCCACCTTCACAGGATTGGCCTCCTTGCTAGTACATCAGGCAACCCATGCGAGTGAACTCCCCAAGGCCCCTGCTCCTCCACAGCCTAGCAGCAGCCCACATGAAACGCTGGTTTCAAGTAGAGACTCATCCACTGAGCAACCAAGTCCATCCACACTTATTCCTGAGAGCCCTTTACCTTCTTTTTATATTTGTGATTGTGGAGAGGAATTTCAGGACTTTAGTCTTATGCTCGAGCATAAGCAATCTCATGTTTCTTGTGCTTCTCAACCACAGCAAATTCCCCCCGTTGATAATAGCTGTACTCTCTCTGGAACTGGGTGTGCTAAATCTCTGACCAACCAAAATGATTTGGTCCTTAGTTGTCCTTCTACCTCAAGGCCCCCAGCTGTTGAACTATCCCCATTAACACACAGTAAAGAAGATGTAAGCTTGGAAGATGGTATTGCCATAGTAACCCTTCCTCAAGGCCAGTGTACACCCCCACAAGATGAAAGTGACAAACTACTTGAGAACATGTCAGCCAAATCAGAGCAAATGCCAGATACTGTAGAGGACACACATTTCCAGGACACAACAAATTCAGTGCATACCTTTGAAAATAGTGAGAGTTTACCCAAAAATAATGCCCTT
Organism: Labrus bergylta; assembly: GCF_963930695.1. Lineage (NCBI taxonomy): Eukaryota > Metazoa > Chordata > Actinopteri > Labriformes > Labridae > Labrus > Labrus bergylta. Next base: position 9,267,903 of record NC_089202.1, on the reverse strand, counting down.
ATGAAGCTGCTAGCATCAGCATACAGGAAGTGTTCTCCAGCTTCTCAACCCCCGAATGAGATTGATAACACTGTAACCCCAAAGGAAGAAGTGGTCCAAGTTGACGTAACACCAAGAGCAAAAACTGAGGATTCCCCAGTAAATGATCTTTCAATTGCCCAGTTGAGGCGTCTGCTTTCAACACCTGGTATAAAGACAAAAGCTCCTTCCATCAGCAAAGTTCTTGAGTCCAGTAAAAAGCGAGTTGTCTCTCTGACTAAGACTTTCTCGCCTGTTGTGGTACTTGAAACTCGTCAAAAGCTTAAGGACCCTGGCAATAATAGCATGTATGGGAGATATCAATGTGGCCGCTGTCGTAGGGTCTTTCAAAACTTGGACAGACTGACAGAGCATCATTTCTTGCACAAAAAAGAGAGGATTAAATGTTGCCGTCGCTGCAAACAACTGATCATTGGGCGTGTACCGTTAAATGACAATCATGTATGCCCTCAAGTGGGAAACAAGACACAGCTGTCAAGCTCTTTCAAAAACAAGTCACCAATTTCTCCTAAAATAATGCCATTCCATAGTCAAAACAATGCAAGAAAAGTTTTCTTTTGTCCGTTGTGCAAGCACAGCTATGCACGGAGATGGAACTTAAAAATGCACAAGTGCCAGGGCCCGAGGTCAGCGCCCCCTGGACTGGCCAATTCCCCTGATCAGAAAATGCTAATACTTAGATCAAACAGTAAGGTCAAAACAGATGAGTTTATTGCTGGATCTCAAATTGCCAAGAGTGTTGCTGTGGGCACTGAAGTTAATAGTCATATCAAGGTTGAGTTTACCTCTCCAGATTCAGATCAGTCTGCAGTTTCACAGCTGGCCTGGGCTCATCCAGAAAAGAGCTTTTCCCCATTTTATCCCAAATCTTCTGTGATGGAGCTGAGTAAGGATGCTGCTTTGTGTGGAGTTTTGCAACAGAAAGAAGAAGGAAAGGGTTGCTGGGATTCATCAGCAGATGATAAAGAAGGCAGTGATGAAGAGCAGTGGACAATGCCCCTGGATGATGAAATGGAGGTTCTTAGCCCTGCAGAGAAAGCTGATAAAGGTGCTGAGGGGAAGAAATCTCCGTTAGTCCAACACGCAGAGACAGCAATCCCTAGCCTACGCTATTTTGTCAGAGATGGTGTAAAACGTTACCCTTGTACCAGGTGCCAGAAAACCTACAGTCGGCCTGCTACTTTGAGGCGCCATCTACGGTTGTGTGGGTTTAGGCCACGGGGACTAAATGTTGTGGCACAGGGTGGTCCTCAGGGTGCCAAGCAACCAAATTCCAACAACAATAGACCAATGTTTCCTTGTTTTGTTTGTGGGAGGGTCTTTAACCGCAAAGATAACATGATGGTTCACAGAAAGAAGTGTCAGTTGCAACGAACAATATCAAATGCTGCAGAAGGGACTGTTCAACAGAGTGCAACAGGCCATGCAGCAGACAGTCAAACCCAGGCGGATGATGGAGGCAACTGGGGTATTATGTCATTGCCCTCAGTACTTCCAAGGAGAGTGACATGCGAGTGTGGTGTTGGATTTACGTCACCTCGGCTTCTCCTAGAGCATTTGCAGAAGCATGCACAGGAATCATACACATGTCCATCTTGTGGAGAGACTGTCAGCTCTTGGGCAGACTATGAAGTACATTTGCAGATTCATATGCATCCTCATCACCAACTGCTGAAAGGATTACAGCCACAAAGATCACAACCTCTTTTACTTCGATTTCAGCAGCAGAGGCCTCCACAGCAGTCACCTCCCTCAGTGCATCAGCCTGCACCAAAGCAAACTGTCAAAGCAGTGCAGCATCCAAATCCATCCTTAAAACAGCAACGGCTTGTTTGCACACGATGTGGCAACACCTTTGCCACTCGTTGTTCCCTTCGAAGGCATTTAACCTGGAATCGATGCAAAGGTGCACGAGCTACAAACCCGTCCCTAAACCTGCCCAAAACCTATCACTGTTCACATTGCAACTCTGACTTCCCAAACACAATCAGTCTTTTATTTCACCAGAGGAGCGGGGCTTGCAAACCGCCCATAAAGCCGTCCATAAAGCCTGTGCGTTGCCCTGTTTGCCTTCGCTGGTTTGGCACTGTAGAAAGTTTGCAGAAACACCTGCTTACCCACAAACAGTCTGAATCATATCGTTGTGATGTTTGCCAGGGTACATATCCAAGCCTAAAGTCACTCAAAAACCATCGCAGAAGGATTCATCGCATCATGGCTGGAGACACTAATCGAAAACCACAAGAACAACTAGCTTCTTAATGTCATTTCATCGTTTCAAAAACCTTAACCTGAAGGTTGTGCATTGAGGTAAAAAAAGGAAATGTTATTATGTTGTGCTCTTCCCATAGGCTCATTTCTAATTTAGTTTTTTTGTTTGTTGATTCTTTTTTTTTCTACTGTCCGGAGATGATGACATTGTACAGCCATTTTTTAAAACTTTTTAAAATTCAACTCTACGAGAGTTTTAGTAGCTTCACAATGTAAAGAAAGCTTTACTACAATGTACATTTTGTTTAATCAACTTAATTTTATCACACAGCCTACTTAATGTGTAAATGAGTGTTTGGTAATCAAACTTTATCACAAGAATGTGATGTAGCTTGTTTGTGATGTTAATAAAGATACTAGTGTGTAAAAAAGAAAGTTTTGTTTTGTCAAATGGCAAAGATGCTGTCCTAGAGAAACACTATTAAGATTATTTAGAAATTATTTTAATATCGCTATCAAAATTTACCAAGTGTTAAGTCAATCATAAATTAAACCTGAAGTAAAATAAATTTGTCGTGAAGAGTGTGCGTAATATGAAATCTGTAAACTGAATTAATACATTTTCTAACTGGGTCTTTGTTCCACTCTTGATGATAATGTGGTGTATTTAGAGTACCCATTGAGTATACCAGATACAAATTGTTGACATTTATTTTCCTATGTTAATAAGAGTTAAGTGGTTTTTATTGAGATGTAGTGGGGTGCGTTTTGGTGTTGATCGGGTTCATCTACTTTTGGGTTATATACGGGATAATGCAAGCTAATTTCTGGTGAGGCTAGATTATTAATAAGATAGCAGCTCAGTATTTATGGTAATGATGCTACAGCCAGGCTAGATAGATAGATAGATACATACATACATAGATATTATACCAAGTAGTTATTCACATACAAGGATGTCTGTGGAGTCCAACTAATAACATGCTGTAACATGCATGATATTTACTCAGGGGTGTTTAAATGTCCATAGAATAATGAATAATGTAGAGTCTAAAAATGTAATGCATTCATGAGTCAGATGTGGAGATTTAAAAATGATACAATATCTTGTGTCCAAAAAAAAGTGGATGTCAGTTGGGGGATCGGGCCTTTGTGATGATGCCGTGGTAGTTGTCCATCATCTCTCCTGCACGTCTCAGGATCATGGAAGAACCCTTTCAGTGGAATCCCTTCGTCCTTGGCAGTGGTAGCATGGACCAGATGACGATAAGGGTGGATTTGAGTGATGGAAGCCAGTATGTTCACCATAATTAACACCAATAGGTTGATCACAAATAGTCCTATTTACTCTTCCAAAGTGCACACAGCTGAAATGCAAGATGTCTTGCTTTACCACTAGGGGATCCTGGTGTTTAGAGGCCACTAGCTTGCTTGTGATCAGACTGAGGATTGTTTCGTCTATTTCCAAGAGTTACCAGTCAAGCTCACATTGCAAACCCATTGTTTTCACAATCATGGACAAGTCTGCTGTCCGCAGATCATATTGAACTCAGAGAAAACTATGATATTAAACAATATGAAAAAGATAAACACATAATCCCCCCCCCCAAAAAAAAAAACAGCTGCTGCGACAAATGCAGGAAGAGCAGTAAATAAAAACATACTGATTGTGAATGTGCAAATCAATGCTTATAATATCACTTAATGCACAATAGATCTATAGTAACCCTTTTATCTCCTTGAATTCGTTATTTAGTCATATGTGGCATGTCTAAAAGTTTAAAATACAGTGGGGCATTGGGCTTAATATTTTAAAATGTTGGAAAGCAGTAAGTACACTAATTTGAAATCTTATATCTACAAAAAGTAGAAGGCTTCAGTTTTTCAGGCTATCTTGTAGGATGATAACTAAAGAATCAATATATTTCATGATCATATACTTAAAATAAATAATAATAACAGGAAACTAAAAGAATGTGTTCGTCTCTCTCTCTCTTCCTCTCTTGAAAAGCTCACAGAGGTATGTGATCAAGAGATCTAATTAGCTAGTAAACTGAGTTTCATACAGGTTGTTTTATTATTTTGAACATTATCTGAACAGCATTAATAACCGTGGTGATGTGTCCTAATAAGTGAACCATTTTTTCGGCCCTCTGAAAGTGGTTGATGAACATCAGTTTTTCCTACTGTGTAATAATCTCTCTCCTGTGCTGCATGTGAGGTGTTTGTGGTTGTTTTAATGTATGCGGGTCACTTCAGGGCCATGACCAGTTCACAGGAATCTAATAAAGAACAGACTTTTAAAAGTCATGTGAACATCCAAACTATACACTCAAATCAGAGCCAAAAATGGGAATTAATCATTAAGGCTTGCAGTGGGCTGCATACAGCTGCGTTCACACTGCAAGTAAAATTCACCTTAATCTGATTTTTTTTTAATGCTCCCATGTGGCTCACAATTGGTTTATTTATGACAATGTGAAACAACACAAGTCACATGAAATCTGATCCTTTCAAATAACATTTTGGCCACTTCTAGATTTGTTTCATTGTCAGCTACACAGATCCTCCATTTCACATTTTGTACATTTTGTGTTTCTTATATTTTTAAATTGTATATTTTATGTTGTAATTGCTTTCATATTTTATTATTTAAGTTCTTGCTATGTTTGCCTTATTTCCTTTATTTACAGTTTTTTGCACCAATAGTGTAGAAAGTGTATGTAAAACCAGTTCAAAACTAGAGCTTCTGCAGTGGTACACCAATTAAAGTGCAGGGACCAGAGGAGAGTTTCTTCATGCTTTATTTCACAACAAACTTCATTCCACTTGTGACAGGCATAGTGGTCAGATGATTTAACTCTTAAAGAAAAAGGAAAACAATAATCAGGGCCACACCAATAAATCAAATTACGTACTAACTAAACAATCTCATAAAGGCACAAAATCATATATTTACACATCAGGTACTCACTCAAATAATGCATCTATCAGAGTCACAATAGAGTTGTCAGCCTGTCATGCAGCTCAGCAGTGTGAAGCAAACTAAAGGAGTGAGCATGGCCTGCTGCAGGTGTGGCCTGATTGGTTCAGACTAGGCTTAAAGGGGAAGTGGGATCTGCAACAAATAGTCTACACCAAGACAAATTCCTGGTATGTGTAAATTAACTTGGCAATTTAATAACAAAAAAACAAAACGATTTTGATCCGATTCTGATATTAGATTCCCACAGATCAGAGTCTGATCCAGGCCAAATTTAAAAAGTTATTTGAACAGCCAAACGAAACATTTGGATCCAGGTAAAGTAGTATTAAGAGGACCTCCAGTCTGTAGGTGTCAGTATAGAGTAGAAGAACACTACACGATTTGTGCCTGTCAAAGCAAAGCGCGCCATACACAGAAGAAGAGGGTGGACACTTCCTCCTCTGTTTTTATGTGGCTAACAGGCTAAGTCCTATTATTAAACACCGGCTTCCAGTGTGTGAATGTCTGAAAAAGACGATCGACACGCTATCGGTGGATTGTTTCAGCCGTATATCCGACTACCGAGACAGCTGGATTTGAAGTAATTTAATGTGAAGGTAAGCCATCTTTACATTACGGGAGCTAGCAGAGGCTATCGATAGCATTGTAGGCTAGTAGCAAGCGCGCCTTCAACAAAATGACAATAAAAGAATAAAAGGTAACTCTCCTACATATTCATCCAGATAGTCAGTTTTAATAGTTAAAACGTAAAGCCTGAATGATTGTATATGATGTGTCGACAGGGAACATGTTTCATATCTGTACAGAGTTCAGATGGTTGTGTTCACATTCAAACAGCAAATACTCTTAAAATGTTAAAATGTTATTTATGACTTTTAGTTAGTGCAGCTGTCAGTGCTTACCCTAGAAAGCATTTCATTTTTGTATGTAGCATTTAGCACGATAAGCTCTTTCTAGTCATATAAATACAGTATGATACGATATATTCAACATTTTGTTGTTTTAATGATGCCCTGTTTGATTTAAAGTATTGTATAACTTGTCTTATAACAGGTTAGGTGCCTAAGTCTGCTCCGTTTCAACAGTGAACACATCCGTGTCCAACGTGAACATGGAGAGAGGGAGGCAAAAACTGCACAACATCCTGGAGGATGGTTTAGGACAAGAGTTGAAGAACGCCGGGAGGTTTTGTTTCAGCTGTGAGCAGATATTTGCAGATAGAAGATGCCTTGAGGAACATATGTGTTCTGCTGCAAGTCACATTTGCTCCTGTGGAACTGAGTTCACCGAATACAATGACATGCTGGAGCACAGTACTACACATGAACCAGGACACCAAGTGCTTGATCATGAAACAATAAGGAAGCGCAGGAATGAGAAGCGCATTGCAGAGGAAGCACAGCTGAAGAGATTACAGACGGGTGAAGTTGTTTGGAAAGCACCTAAATTAGGAAATATGCCATCAATTTCTTTGCCAGTGAAGCCGATGCTGCAGGTACCCATGACTTCAGCTCATATGCCTCAAGTTCCCATGCAGTCTGCGCTGATTTCACGACAAGTGCCTGAGTTGTACCCTTCAATGTCAGAGGCAACTATGCTCCAAAATCCTGTCTCTTCGGCAACAGACATGAAGAATATTTTTGCTGGCGTAGGTGCACCGACAGTGGATCTTTGGACAATTTACCAGCCAGTAGTGTTGTTGCAAACAGTGCGCACGTTTAGCAAGAAAAGAATGTTCTCCTGCAGTAAATGTGGGCAGTGTTTTACTTCAAAGACAGCCCTTATATCCCATCACAGTTCGCATGCTCTATTTAAAGTTTCAGGCTGTATAGGATGTGGGCTGCTGCTCTCCAGCAAAAAGATAGTGCCTCGCTTCCATGTTTGTAGCGCACCTAGCAATACTACCAAATTCAAACTCATTACTGCAAGACCGGCAGGTTACAAGGTGCCAAATGAAGCAGGGCCTGTCAGGAGTCTGAATCTGGCTCTTCCTCCTCCTCAGGAGCCAGAGGTCACGTCATTCCTAAATTTAAAAAGCCAGAATCCCAGTGCAGGCAACAATGGAAGTCAGACAACCCTCGGCAATTCAACCCTTCAGTTGAAAAACTTGAATATCAGAACATACAATCAAAGCAACCAGGGGCTTCATGTCTCTCCATCGCAGCAGTTTAGGAGACAGAATACAAATCCAACCAAACCATTCGTCTCCCTGCCACACAAGACCTACGGTCGAAATCCTAGTGCATCCATCAAAGGCAGCCAAGGGCGTCTTGTGACCCCCTCTGGACAGACGAAGAGGCCCCCAACGGTCTTATTTAGTTTACAAAGTAGACCCACGCAGACATCCTCAAGACCAAATGAATTCACATGTCGAGTCTGTTACGTTCCCTTTGAAACTCCTCAGCTCCTACAGAGGCACAAGTGTGTCAAAGCACAGGAGTTCATGGCACTGCGAGGTAGCAGAAAGAACCACAAATTAAAGATGGTGACACCAGTGGCAGGCCAACATCCAGTTCAGATGAATGGTGAGATAATACTTGGGGTTCCAGCATCCGGCAACATAAAGATACACCAAGTCATGGCTGTCAATCTAGAAAAATCGCAGGGGGTGGCTCCTGTGAATGGCGGAACCGAAGTGGATATGGATGATGATGACTGCTATATCGTGGAAAAGGGTCCAGACAAACCTGCTGAGATGATTTACC